>NC_141940.1:5626473-5761108 GCF_057802395.1 Ceratotherium simum simum | reverse complement strand
GCTCATCTGACCCACCTAGTCTTGGTGGGATCCAAGCTAGACGCAACCAGGGCCTGGTCCTTGAGCAAATCAGAGAGCTCAGCAACAGGCCCACCTCTCGCGCTCTTCACGGGTTGGAGTGGAGATAGGATCATGGTTTCTTAACCCATCCAAGGCCTGGCCCCATGAAATAACGTGCCTGGTAGCAGATAGGATGAGCCTCTTTCTGGGAACTCTAACCCTAAGTTTTTTTACTTTTTAGAAAAGAGAGAAGCTGGGACCCCACACTCCTCCCCTCCCCACACTCTGGCCAGGCTCCTCTCTCCAGACCAGCTGTGAGCCACCCTTGTGACATGCAAGTGCTACAACCGAAGAGAATGATGACTCTAAGCAGCTGGTTGCCCAACTACCGTAGACTCTAGAATTTTTGTGGACAGTCTTTTACTGTGCGCCCCGCCTGACTGAAGTTGCATTTCTGGACTGCATGAGTTCAGTGATAAGGTCTTGGGTAGAACGTGTTCCTGACTCCAGACTAGTCTCCATGGCTAGTCAGAGTACTGACTTCAGATAGACTCAAGTCGAGCTGGCCCCATCAGTGTAATGTGGAGAGTCAGCAATAGGGGTCCTATCTAATTCATCCCTAGTTCCAAATTTGGACTCAAGGGAGATTTGGAGAAACCACATTGACCAAGCCACATGAGAGCCAAGATCCAGGCCCCCAAGATGACCGACAACCACAGGATCTCACACCACAAGTGCATGTTGAGCCCCTTAACATGGAAGGAAAAACGGGCATCTTCTCGGGCTCTCCTTCCCCAGAAAGCTTTGGATGTTAGCAGGAGGACAGCGCTCATACTGCCTGTGCGCTGGAATGATTGGCGACGAGACACTCATGATTCATTGAAGACAGATCTTTCCAGAGGGAGATTTTAACCGGAGAGGTGCAGCGAGAATTTTTTGAAACAGGACAGCTTGAAGACTTTTATCCGCCAACTGAATCTCCACGGATTCAGCAAAATACGCTCCAGACGACTCTTCGGCTCACTTCTCCAGGGAACAAGAGAATCATGGTAAAGTAGAAAGTCCTTCCCTTTCCTCATTCTTCTCTGTCACTCGAATATCTTCCTAGTAGACCAAGATATTGAAATGATACACTGAAAGGGCTTTAATTTCTGGAGAGATAACTTTTTTCACGTGAGACATTATCTAAAGATGAGAAAGTACAGATGTTCCTATGAAACTACAACCTCCTGTAGAGATAATCTCTAGGTATGACTAAAGACTTGAGAGGTCAGTTAATGTCAAGGAGGAGAGATTAACACCTTAACCTATGCATTACGTAGATGTCTAGTGAGCTTAGGCTCTAGGGCATAATGAAACTTGACAGCAATTTAAAGTAAATATCTTTTCTCCATAGGAAAACAAGACCATTTATGATTGGGGGGGCAGTGAATATTTGCTCCCCAGAATGACTAACAGGATTGATTTTCTTTCAGATCTACCGAAACCCCAACTTTCAGAGACACAAGCCTCCTCCTCATTGGAGAACATTCGAGAAGAGGAGACCTGAGAATTATCGCCTGCCCAGGGACCAGTGCAACAACTCCCAAGAGAAAGAATCAGGTAGAAGCTGACGATGGCACTCCCCAAGAATCCATCGCGAATGAACCTGCACCAAAGAAACCAACAAAAGGCCCAGAAGGAAGCCCCCCAATGCTCAGGACCCAGTGAGCAGCTGGTGGTTCTACGTGCTCTGGTATCTGTTCTGTGACCTGTGTAGCCAGACGTGCCATGGGAAACCATCACCCAAGTGAGCCAGGCAGCTTCCAAGTGGGAGGGCCCGGCTCCAGGAATGATATGTTTGTGCCTCCTAGCCACTACCAGAAGGGACGGCATGGGGAACCACCCGCCAGCCCCCCAGATTACTCAGATTACGATTTTGTGATGTCCTTGTACAACACTCCTGTTATTTCATCCTGCTGGCTGCCCTTCTTTCAGTCATGTCCGCATACGGCAGGCCCTCTGATTTGTACTCCAGAGATGCAGGGAAGGCTCCTCAGATCACAAATGTGCACTCTGGTGAGCAGTGCAAGGACAATCCAGGTCCCTGGCTTCACAGGTCAGTGGTGACAGATAAACATCACCGCTTTATAACCAAGATGCAAAACTCCATGGGAATAAACAATCTAATGAGAATTGTGAGTCTGGTGTTCTTCCTAATCCTCTTCGGGATACTACACACACCTCATCAGATAAGCCTGAGGAGGCGGGAAATCCCGGCCCCAAACAGGTGTTTGGTCCCTGTTGTCCTCCTTCACTTGGAAGAAGCAGCATTTTCACACACTCAGCCGAGGATCTGGCTAGGGAGTATTGAGGCAGGCCCAGGAAGACCCTGGTTCCCTGAGCTCTTGCCTGGAGGTCAGGAGACAGGAAACAGCCTGCCTCCACCCTTTGGGGGTATCGGGCCCACCACTATGCATGTGTTCTTGAAACAGGAGTGGTCTTTTCCTCACGGGTTGCCCCTATGATACTAGGGAAGTTTCTTGATCAGGAGTTGATCGCCTCTGGCCCAAGAGCCAGGGGCCTCTCCCAAAGAGGTCCACCTAATAGCGGGCCACCCTACTTGCCCGGGGATGTCCAATCACTCCCAGTCTGGACTCAGCAGAAGAGACAGGTAAATCTAGTCAATGCCTGGGGGAAAGCCTGTCATCCTCACAGGTACCAACCAATTAGAAACCTTGGTTACAAATGGCCAAAAGAAAGATTTCCCACAAAATGTACAACAACACCACTCTATCACTCAACATCCAAGAGAGCTGTATTTTAGACAGGAAGGACATGGCGAAGCCAGGTGACATGTCTAACACGCATGTTCAGAGCCACGGCACACTTGACAACAGAGCAAGCAAATAATAATGGTCATTTGTGCAAGGACACGCAGCTGTTTTGTTAAGCTCCTGATGCCTCTCTTCATCAGGAATGGAGGTGCTATCCCCTTACCTGGGCTGGCTACACTTCCGAGCGATCTTTCAGCGCTCGCTTCCCAGCCTTCACACACACACACACACACACAAAACACTACTAATACACACACACACACACACACACACACACACACAATAATACACACACGTCACACACACACACACACACACACACACACACACACACACACACACACACACAATTTATTCCTGGATGTTTTTTCAAACATTCTGAGTTCGACCAGAACAAAGAGAGGGGAGAATACTTAATACTTCTCTTAAAAGATATTTCTTCGTAGAATCTAGAAATCAGCTTGACCAAAATTAGTGGCAAGGCTGCTGACATTTACTTATAGCTTTCCCTTTTCCTGAAAATCAAAGTCCTTGAGACTGTTCTTCCTGAGCCGAGAGAGGCATCTTTGGCAAGCAAAGTCCCGCTTTCCCCCGTCCCTGTATCCGAGTGGAGAAATCTGTTTGACACGCGACAGCACATGCAAAAAGTGGGTAGCGCCCTAATCATGGTGTTAATCGATATCGAACCTGATTTCCACGTCCTCATATATGATGGTGCAAGTTGATGGTTGGCCACTTAGCTGGTTTCTCAGTAAATTTCCTCTGAGGAGCTAATGCCTATCAGGCCTCCTTCCCTAAGTGGGATCTAGTGCTCAGATGTCTACCTCAAAGATATCCCCTCCGCCTTTCCTGGGTAAGGCTCCAGCAACCACCTGCCTGGTTTGCCAGCACAGTCAGGGAAAACCCCGCCTGTGGCTGGACAGCACAGCTTGGATTCTCTCTCAATCTGACCCTCTCCCCCTCTCCCCCTCTTCCCAGTTCCACACAAACCTCATCAGGAGCTATAAGTCCTCTGGGCACTGCAAAGCCCCAATGTCAACCAGCCCCAGTACACGTAAAGAGAGGGAAGCACAGAGTTATCTTCTCTTGCACAAACTAAGGGGCCTGCCTGTGAGAGAACATGGTTTCCAAAGTTACAACCACTAGAGACTAAGATGATGTCACCCAATGGACACGGAGTGAAGCTGGGTCTCTCAGAGTGGAGCAATTCTGAAGAATGCTGCCAAACTCTGTCCACGGCATTCTGCCAGGCTGGGGGAGTGGACAAATGAGGAGGAGAGGGCCTTGGTCCTCAACAACTCTTACACAATAATGGGTAGAGTCAAGTAGCTCAGGACTGCTGAGGGCAGCAGGTAGAGAGACTCACTAATGGCCCTCGGACGCTGCAGGGAACTCTACAGGCCATTGGGTCCCTGCAAGCACTTCACCAGGCGCACAGGTGAGCTGATGTGAGACCAAACAAACGTATTGAGAGGGTTAGGGGACTTGTGCAGGCGCGGCAGGCACTGGGGGTGGGACACACACGTTGATGCAGGCAGGCAGCCTGAGTCTAGGAGGCCACCCCGACCCTCTGCATGCTCTGTTGTCCCCTCGCGGTCTCTGCCACACGCATGCACACGCAAAGCACACACACACGGGCAAACACTACACGCAGATCTCGATCTCCGCCCCTGCCTCTGTGATCATGCCACACGGAACTGGAGGCCCAAACGGAGTTACAGCACTTCACCCCAGGTCGTGGAACCTCAGCCTCCACCGACCTTCAGGCCAGGGCCCCTTGCAGGCCCCTCTCTGAACGCTGTGTTGTTTAAAGAAACCACACAGCCCACACACTCCAGCAGTTCAAAAGGAAAACATGCCACAAAACTCCTGGAGCAAGATCCTGGGGTGCTCCTGGGAGGTGTCTTGAGCAGTGCTCGCAGCACCGCATCACTCTGCCAGCAATTACTTCCACGGCCATATTCTCTTTTCCCCTTCCCAGAGCAAGGCCTGAACCTGAGCCTGGGTCCGCCCTCAGCCTCTCCAGACCAGTGCAGCTCCCCTCCAGGCGGCATCTTCCCAGTCCCTGGGTGAGCAATGTGAATGGCATGATGGTACAGTTGCGGGTGCTGCTTCAGCAGGGGACGCCAACGGCTGCCTGTATTGACTTGACCCCATTTAAGACAAAACCTCGCATACGGCTGTCGGAAGGAGAGGCAGCTGAACTTCATCTCCCTAGGCCTCCTCTTGCCTCCGGTGGCCTCAGGAAACACCAAAGAACAATGAATGTCAATAATTATCACGCACCAGCACTCCAAGCTTCATGGTCCGTGGGCCTGACCTCTCCTCAACGCCCCACCCGTCCCCCTGCCCAGGTGCCCCGGGAATTTCAGTGACCTTGACGGTGGGGAGTAGAGAGTGTTGGCAATTTTCTTCCAATCATCAGGCAGTCTGCGGATAGGGTCGACAGAAGGCTGTTGACTCGATGACCAGCCCATCAGATGGAGCCTTTCAGAGCTCACTGAGGAGTGGTGGGACCCCCAGAGAACGCTACAGTTGAGACAGGGACGTGATCAGTTCTACAACAGATTCACTGAAACCTCAGAGTAGCACAGAGGAGGGAGGGAGGGCTCCTTGGCTTCACAGTGCAGTGGGCTGGCTCTAGCTCCTCTTCCCACCACAGCCAGGGTCAAATCCTGGGCTTTGCTTCTTCTCCCTGCCACCCTCACCCACCCCAGCACTCTCAGCTTCCTGGCACTGCCACCACCAAGGCACTGTGGGTTCCAGACCTCACCAGCTCTAGCGCAGGGCTGCTACAGAAATCCTCAGTATCCAATCTCAGCTGGGCCCTGGAATGCCCTCTCTTGATCTCAGATGGCCCCACGGGTGTCTCCTCCTGACCCCTTTGGGTGCTATCCTCCTTCAACCTCTTCCCTGCAATTCACTTCAGTCTCTACTGTCAGTCAGACGCCTCAAGAGCTCTAGAGAAACGACAACTAGGAGTAGGAACAATTGGTAGCGATGTGCACGCACCGCCTCCATGCCAGGCCTCCTGGGACGGGGTACCGATCCATGACGGATCATAGAATTCAATCCCTCAGGTAACTAGTGTATGGGGGTGAAAGTGCTACTGTCACCCCACCCTACAGCTGGAGAAGAGGCATTGAGAAATGAAAAGACGGCACACAATAACAGCCGACCTGACTGCATGCAACCCCTGTCCTTGCCTCCTTTCCCTTGTACCTTGAAGGGGTCCTCCTTCTCGCTGGAGGACAGAGCTGTGGCACTGGGAGGAGTAGGGTCCTGGGCCCGAATCCTAGCTGGGTCATGGCACCACAGGGAGCCTCAGTCTCCACGTGGCTGTGGAGGACAGGGGACAAGGCAACCTAGGGCACACCTAGGCCCAGTAACTTTCAGGGGCCTTTCCCAACCAGAAACAGATTCACATCTTCCTCACCAGGGCCTGCCATAGGCCTGCCGTGGATCTGCCACCCACGCCCAGCCTGTCTGCTCTCCTCTCCCTTTACTCACCACCCTGGGTGCAGCCACGAAGGCGCTGTCCTTCCATCCCCTGAAAATTCCAAGTTCCTTCCCTACCACAGGGCCTCTGTAGGTTGCTATCGGGGTTGCATTGTGTCCCCGATTCTCATGTGTTGGAAGTCTCAGTCCCCAGTACTTCAGAATGTGACCTTTATTTGGAGAAAAGGTCTTCACAGAGGTAATCAAATTGAAATGAGCTCATTAGAGTGGACCCTCAATCCAATATGACTGGTGCTCTTACAAAAGGGGAAATTTAAAGAGACATGCACGCAGAAGAACACCATGTGAAGCTGAAGGCAGAAGGAGTGGATGCCAAAGATTGCCAGCAAACCACCAGAAGTCAGGACAAGGACAGCCCACATTCTCTCTCACACTCCTCAGAAGAGCCAGACTCGGCCGACACCTTGATTTTGGACTTCTGGCCTGTCAGAACTGTGGAGACGATAAATTTCTGTTGTTTAAGCCACCCGGGTCTGTGATACCTTCTGATGCGACTACCCTGGCAAACTAATACAGAGGTGTACGCTCTTTCCTGGACATCTCCACAGGGTGGAGAACGATTTCTCCGGTATTAACGGCAGATCAGCCACATCCTTTTCAAGTGTCTGCACATCTTCATCTAGTCCTATTTTGTCACTGCCTGTATGGGATCCCATTGTTGGCTGCCCTGCAATTTACTGACTTCTTCCTCCTACTGATGGCGAAGTCACAGACCGCTTTTGCACTTTCTGCCACTGTAAAGAATATTACTACAAACAGTCGCCGACTGAAGACACATTTAGAGGATGCCTGGATCACGCAGCACACACATCGGAGATGCTGATATGCACCAGCAAGACACCTTCCCACGGAGGCTCACCTGGGCAACACCTCCACCAACTCTGCGCGGGCAAGGGTGCCATTTCCTCACACACCTGGGGTCAGCACTGGACCACCACCTTCTGCTTAAGCTTATGGAACCTGATGGGGTGACAAAAGGGTCAGCCCTATTCATTGGGATTGATTATTTACGAGGGAAGCTGGCCGTCAACCCCTGTGGCCTGGCCTTATTTCTATTTCTTCTCCTGGGGTCGGCTATGACTGGACTGCAGGTTTGCCTAGTTTCTGCCACTTGGGTGTCTTGGCCCTTTTCTCAGCAGCAGGACAAAATCTACAACAAGGAGACCTGAACTGCGCGGGTGAATCCCTAGAGAGAACTGAGGTAACTGTAAAAACAATGAAGGGGGCTGGAGCGCCCTCCTGCCTCAAGGAGGCAGAGAGTCACCTGCTTGGTGGCCTGAGGAGGAAAGGCTGTTCCTCTTGTTCTGTAGCTTCTTCACTCTGCGACAAGGACAAGAAGGATAAATATGATGGATGAGGTCATCAGGTAGGCAGCCACAGCTACGTTGGCTAACATGGCAGAACAGTCTTCTACTCAGCAGGGACTGAGGCCAGCTACAAATGAGGAGGGTCCAAATAGAGGGAAAACAGCTCACTTTGGTTTGGTTCCCTGCTCACCACGGCAGTGGGTCTCTCCTCCCCTTGCTGGGTCCAGACCACATAATGCCCCATGGCGGCAGCACAGAAACCGCTTCATGGGAGTGGGACATGTTCTGACATTGCCCAGCAGACTCCCGTAAGCCTGGGTGAGGTCACAGTTGAAGGGCCAAGCGGGAGGGCAGGCATGAGGGCGGACCTAGCGGTGCAGGGGACCAGCACACTCTGCGTTTCTAGCACAGATGCACGTTAAGCCGGTCCACACTGCACGTAGAGGATGGCGGGCGGGAAGGTGGCAGGAGGAAAGGGACAGGGAAGTGCGGCCAGGGTGCCCTGCGCGTGCTCCCGCAGCCCCACGGCCTGGGGAA
The DNA here is from genome assembly GCF_057802395.1 of Ceratotherium simum simum. Classification (NCBI taxonomy): domain Eukaryota; kingdom Metazoa; phylum Chordata; class Mammalia; order Perissodactyla; family Rhinocerotidae; genus Ceratotherium; species Ceratotherium simum. Next base: position 5,752,929 of record NC_141940.1, on the reverse strand, counting down.
ACCCTGGCCCAGCGGTACCGTCCCGCGGAGTGGCTGAGTCCTGATGCTTTCGGGCGGTGCGTGGGTCCACGGGGTTCCCCGGCCCCACCGGCCAAGCGAGTCTCGGGCGCGCTGGGCCGACCTGGCTGAGGCCACTGGGCAAGATAATCTCTCCGCCTCCTCGTGGCTCCGCCAAGGCCGCCAGCGGTGGACGACCGCCTCCCTACGCCCAGGCGAGGAGACGAGACGTGCGCCGCGGTCGAGAGGACAGAGCGCCCGGCTCATGTGGTGGCTCGTGCCGCTGCCGCTGCGCCACCGGTGCCGCTCTGGGAACTGAGACCCAGGGCCGCCGGACAGGTGACAGGCGCCGACGCTCTTCATCGCGCCGCCGCCCTGGCTCAGATCCGCTGACGCCCCTTTTGAGGCGTACACTGGCTCGCAACAGCGTATGTACGCACGCAGCACGCAGCACGCAGCACGCAGCCAGCCTTCGTGACGGAGACACGCAATGACGTAGACACGCACAAACGCACGCAGGCCCTGGCCAGTAGGAGACGTTGATGGACTCACTCGGGCCCTGAGCCCCGGAGGGACGACCGGGCCAAGTCCGGGAGCTCGAGACCAGCTTGCCCGGAGCAGTGGTCGGGATTGGGGAAAAGGAACTGACGGAGAGGAGGGCGGGGCACGTGGGAGCTTGGGGCGGGGCTGGGTGGCGCTGAGGGGAGCAGTAGGGGGCCAGACCTGTGGGAAAGAGCTGAGGGAGGAGGAGCCATGGTGGGAAGTGAAGGCGGAGCTGGGCGAGGAGCCGTGAGAAAGAGCTGGGGAGGAGCTGGGCGAAAGGTGAGTGAGGAGGAGCTGGGGAAGACTCTATGGGACAGAGCTGGGAGAAAGAGCTGCGGGGGAGGAGAGCTGGGGTAACGCTGGCGAGGAGGAGGCCGAGGTGTGAGAAAGGGGCGTGGGGGCGGGGGCAGGGAGGAGCTCAAGGGCGTGGGCTGGCAGGATGGAGCTTTAGCCGTGGGCGCCGTGTGGTGGGTGGGCTAGGCTGGCTCGGTGCAGGAGGCCAGGCAGCAGCTCCTTGACTCCTGGGTGATTTTGGCGCCCGGTGCAAGGCTGCACCCTGTAGGCAGAGAGTCCAAGGTCGACCTAAGCTGACCCCTCTGAATGGACTCCCGGGAGACGCGGAGGCGAGGAGAGGGCGGGGGGCCTCTAGGCTGAGTCTTGCAGGCCAGAGTGTTAGGGTCTCCTTCCTCCAAGCCACCCTGGGAGTGCCAGTGGGGTCCTGAGGGGCGTGGACTTGGTATGGCCTTTGCAGGTGAGAAGGAACATCCCCTCTTTTCCTGCTGCTCCTCAGACCTGACGTGTCCCCACAAAGCCTGCTTTCCTGTCAGAGCTGTCTCCTATCTTGGACCACTCAGTTAGGGGGGCTCAGGGTCGAGGAGTGGGAGGCCTCTGGGCTCCTCGAGATCCTCTGCGCCCTCACTAGGCTTTGACTTGATGACCAAGTCCCTGGGTCCCCTGCATCCCAAACAGCCTGATCAGAATAAATGCTCCTCCTTCCTGACCCCACTGCTACTCCTCTGAGTTCCGGCCTCATAGTGTGGGGCCCCTGCTAGTCCTCTGAGCCTCCCCACCGGCCTGACGCCTGCTGTCTTTCTTCTCCTCTTCCAGTGGGTGCTCCACAGGGCCACCAGTCCCGTTGGCTCCTGAAGGGCGATCTGCCTCATCAACCCTCCAGAGGACCCTGCCCAGCCTCTCTCCTGTTTAAGCCCCAAACTCCTCAGGGTCCTGGGAGGGCCTCTGCTGGCCCCAGCCTCTCTCCCCTTGTCGCCCCAACACATTGGGTCATCTGTGCTGGGGAGCCCCTGTAACCTGAGTGCACGTGGCTCTGCCAGGACTCCCAGCCTTGGTACACGTGTGGTTCTCAAGGGCTGGAATGCCCGCTCCCTCTTGTCCTGGCAGACTCCTGTCCTCCTTCCAGGTACACAACTTGAACATCCCCTTCTCCGCCCCACCCTGGGTGGCAGGCACTCTGGTCCCTGGAGTCTCTGGTAGCACTCTGGACCTCCTCCTCCTCCCTCCTCTCCCTCTCCCTCTCTTCCTTCCTGGGATCCTGTCTCCCCATGGTTGTAACTGCTCTTCCAAGAGTCTTCTGGCTCTCCAGAGGAACGCTGGAGTTCCTTGAAGGCAAGGTGACTGGGTCTTACTGATTTGTGTACGCTGGTGCCTAGGACACGTGTAGTCACTTAGTAAATGTGGAATCTACAGAGGACTGCTTTCTTTCAGTGAGCTTGCACCTCCGCTCTCCTTGTGGAAGCTCCAGGAAACGGGAATGCTGGCCAGAGGTGAGGTGGGAGGTGAGGAGCAGAGGGTCCTCTTCCCTGGGGTTTAGGCCTCCAGGGCTGCAGGGGGTCTGCTTTCTTCCCTAGACCGTGATTCTGGCCTCGCATAACGTGCACCCTGTCTTCCTTTCAGGAAGTCCTTGCGCATGTCTACTACTGCTTTTATGGTGACCAGATCCCCAGGACGTGCCGCTCTCTCCTCTTCGGAGCTCCACAGGACCTGCCTCAGAGTCGGCCTCCCTTTCTCGCCCCCTGGGCACCCTGCAGAAACTCCCCTGCTCCCGATGGCCTGTCTGAGCACTTGCCTTGGCAGTTTCTTATCCTTCACCCTCCAGTGACCTCTGTCCATCCAGCTCCCCCAGCTCCAGCTGTGCCCTGGGCACTCTGCCACCACCGGGCCTCTGCAGCCACTCACTCACCCTGGTGCTGCACACCCTCTCTGTGGCCCAGATGTCTCCTCCTCTGCCCAGCCCATCCTTTCTGCCTCAGTGTGATTTCTCCACACCTGACTCCTCCTCTGAGCCTGTCACCTGTTCTGTTCTCCTCACTTGCTTCCAGAGGTGCAAACTGCACCACGGAGAATGCTACCTCCCGCACCCTCCCATGTGCTTCTCTGACTTTGAGGCCCAGAGAACATTACAAAGTTTGCTCCTGCCTGGCATGTTTTGTGAGCACCACCGTCTGGGACCGTTTTTGACCCAGACTCCCAGTTTCTCATACACTTCTCAGCAGGTCCGGTTTCTCCTCTCTGAAATACCTTCTGCCTCCATCTTGCTGTTGAGCTGCTGGTCTTTGGTTCAGGAGTTGTGGGAGCTGATTTTGAAGACTGGATGGTAATCTCCCTTGGCTGTTTGCGCTTTCAGACTCCTCCTCTCTCTTCAGGCCTCAAGCTTTGGACTCCAGTATTCACCTAGGCTCTCGAACTGTAAGTGATCCCAGAGGTCAGGGAGTGGTCCCCACCGCCCTCCCACTGGAGGCTGCCATCCACCCCAGGCCACGTGATAAGCGGTCCGAATAGGAGGTGCCCTTGCATCTAGCACTCTGCCCCTGAGAAAGGGCTCCTTCTCATCTCTTGTAATTCCCTCTGTCACTGTCATTGGTTTTAGTTCCTGCGTCTGGTGTTACTGAAGAGAAGCCTGGGGCAGCTGGCAGGTTGCAGCTGCAGGGGAAGACAGCGAACCTTGTTTCTTCTGCCCCAGTCTCCCATTTTAACCTCCCGACTCTCACTTGTGGCTCTGCTTCCCCAACAGGCACACCCCTGACTCCCCCTTCCTTTCTGTCCACCGGGCAGCTCTAGCTGTCCAGTGTCTTCTCCCAACATGGCCCAGATCCAGTGGTTCAACCTGTGAACTGTAGTTATTTCTGCTTTTGTCTTAGTGACACTCCAAGTCCACAGGAAGAAGCTGCAACCACAAGGAACCTGCAGACGCATGGGCGGCTACTTTGACGCCACTGGTTAGTTGTGGTGCCTGCACACAGAATGTGGCCCAGCAGAGAGTTGGAACCTTGGGAGTTTCTGTGGACTTTCGAAACCTCCTCACTTGCATTCATATCACAAGCCAATAAAGCACCTTTAACTGGGGCGGGGAGACGCCATTTCTCCCATGTTTCTGTCTCTCCTGAGCTCTTCAGTCTACGCCTTCTTTACTTTCCTCAGTCTCTGAGTAAATAAGCAATGACTCCACTTAATTGCGTGTCCCCCACAGCTTGGAGGGAGGGCGCCCAAACGCCATGCTGTGGGCCGAGCAGAGCAGGCGCGGGTCCAGCTTCTATTTGTTTATGAGAGTGGGGATCTGAGCACGTGTTGCCATCCCGTGGCCATGGTGATGGGGGCTTGAATGAGTGGACTAATGTGCTGTGTTGCAGAGACCCTCAGCTAACCTTTTTGAGGTATCTGACATGCTTCAGTGGCGACTTTGGCAAGTACAGGAAAGTATCTGAAGAATCAGTGACAAAGGGCACTCAGAGGCGCTACACGGAGGCATAAACGCCACAATTTGGACCTATTCTCTGGTTCTTTTCCTGTGTTTTCTTACTCAGTTCAGTTCATGCTGTATGAGCATTCTGTCTTATGTTTTCTCATTTAACGTTAAGTATTATCCCATGCTTCTGAGAGGGTTCTTCAGAAGGTGTCTCTACTAAGCTCTGTACCTTGTCTCTGGAGTGTATTGGGTTCCAGGCTTTCCCGCTTCAAGACCAACTGGATAAATTCTCGGGCATGGCTCCAGCATACCTTGGACTCCAATGACATCTCTGGTCAGGAAACTCCAGCTCAGGGGTAACCCTCTGAAGCGGACGCGAGAGGACCGGAAGTGCTTATGGAGTCTCCACCATGTCAATGCCCGGCTGGACGCCAGTCTGTCCAACAGCCTTCAACTGCCTGGTAATCCTGTTTCCAGCCGCTCAGTCACCCAGTGTGAATAGCGCCAGAGGTCCCTTTGGGAAGGGGCTAGGGGTCATTCCAGTGTCTACTTGCCATGGCGCTGCAGTGTCCTTCCATGTCCTGGCCACCTCCCTAATCCACAGTCTCCAGGTCCAAAACCTGGCTCAGGCAGAACCTGGGCAAGTGGACTTATGACTTGTCTGTTAAAAGGCTGCGCCTCAGCTGCCTGCCATCTGTCTCTGCTTCTTTCAAGTGTCCATTTTAGGTTGTACCTTGGTCGGTTGCCCATCCGCTGTGTCCCCAGGAGGTTGTGTGCTGTTGACCACCTCAGCACCACTGAAGTGGGTCAGGCCTCCTTGTCAGTGGTGTCCATCATCCTGAGCCCCTGGATTCTGGGCCGCTCAGTGCCACTCCAGGTCTTCTACTGCATGTTCCTTGGCCAGGGGTGGTGTTCATTTCCGGCCCATTACGAGGCCTCGGCACATTCTGCCTGTAAGTTGTGTGGGTGACCTCACTCTGGTTGGGGCCTGGCAGGTTTAAGTTTTTCACCACATCTCTCCTGGTTTTCGTGGGACTTCTCTCTGGGCTTTTAGCACTGCAACCCACAGCAAACTGGGACAGTTGCCCTCTCGTGACACTCCTGAGACGCAGGCACCCGTGGGGAGCAAGGCGCACTCTTGTGCTTCCTCGGGGATGGGGTGGATACACTCAGCCTCTTATGGGAAGGGGTGGTCGCTGCACGCAGGCCTGGAAGTTTCAGAGATGTCTGGGGAGCTCTTAGATCTTCCTTGTGGGCCCTCTCAGATGTCTCCTGTCCCTTATGTCAGGGATGCAGATTTTCCCATGGGGCTTCTTGAGCATTGGCCTGACAGGGCTGGCCTGGGTTGAATGTTCAACTGTTTTTGAAGTTCAAACCATCGCCTACTTCAAACTCCTGAGTTTCCAACCGTCGTCCACTGCCTGCGATAGGGGCCACTTTGTAAGCTACTGAGGAGACCCTGGGGCTCCCCCTTAGTTTTCAGTCTGTTGACCACCTCGGGCTTCTCATCCCCTTGCAGGTCATCAAAGCAAAAAGGTCACCCCCATCCATTCCCATTGTCCTTAGAGTTGTCTCTTCCCCATATGTGCCAAGCACGCCTGGATCTTCTCACCTGCCAGGAAGTTCCCTCTCCATCTGCTGGGCCCAAGGAAGAGAGTTCTAACAGGAGCGTTCTAGCAGCTGGGTCTGTCTGCACACCACCCACGCGCTGGGATGGGGCCCTCATTACCAGTGGGGCGGGTGATGAACAGTCCTGCACCAGATCCCATCTTACTGCCTTCCGCTTTTTGGACTATCACGCCAGAAACCAACTGCCTGTCAGGTTGAATCCTTTCAGGAAGTTGATCCTGAGAGGGGAGGAGGAGTGCCAACGCTGCCTGGGGACTGACACACTCACGACAGGAGCAGGGCAAAGCTGAGGGCTGGGCAGGGTGTCCCTTCAGCCTGTGATGCCGGAAGCTGACAGTCCCTTCCCAGCCCATCAGGAGCTGCAGAGCAGGGATCGGTGACATTAGAGGACCCGCAGTCATGGCGCGGGTGGTCATGGGACTTCTACCTGAAATGCACGAGGCCTTGCAATCCATGTTGAAAGAACAGGTGAACTCAACACCCAGAATTGGTGCCCCAGGGATGGCGTGCAGGCTGACCAGCACACATAGGGGTGCACGGGCTGCCTATTGCAGAATGGCGCAACATGCGCCCACCCATGGCGGGCCTGGGTGGGAGGTGCTTTGGTCTTTAGTGCAATTGGGATGACTGCTGGGTTAGGGAAGTGGGACGTGCTTCCGGGGCATTTGATAACTGGGCTGCCTGTTAGCATCGCTGCAAGTGCAGCCTGATGGGAGAGGGCAGATCTGGGGTACAAAACAGCATAAGGCAAAGAAGATTTGTCAGCAGACACCCGCCCTGTAAGAGGTCCCTTGACGGTGCAGGCACGCAGGTACACACCTCTGCATCACCAGGGCTGGTAGGGGCATCTTCCAGGCAGACCTGCAAACCATGGAGTCTGCATCGAGGCCGAATGGGCTTAGGAAAACGTGAAGAGGAAGGAACTCTCTGACTCAGGGCAAGGTGCTGCATAAGGCTTCAGAGACAAGGGCCCTTTGAGCAGGGTCTTGAGGGTAAAAAGGGTCTCCTGATGGGAAATGGGGAAGGGTCCCCTGAAAGGGCCAGATACGCTCAGGCAACTGGGAGAAGGTTCGTGGCAGGAGCAGACGTGTTGTGGAGCACCCCAAGCTGGCACCATCAGGCCTCATCCTCCACAGGGGCAGTGAGGCAGAAAGCACAAGCTTTGTTCTGTGGTTGCAAACTTGAGATTGATCCCTGGTGCCACCACTGCTGGGGGTGTGAGTCAGATCACTTTACCTCCCTGAGCCTTGGTTTCATCTGAAAGATGGGCATGATGTAAAATCTCCCTGAGGAGTAATAATATTTTTCAGTGTAGCTCATGGAGGTAAGGTGATGACATGAGGTGATTCATGTGAGAGCGATCCAGAAACTATAAAGCACTCTATTGCTAGTAGTGGCTTCAAGAGGCATCTCTGTTTCTCTTTAGAAGGCTTTGGTAGGTAGGAAAGAGTGTAGGGGTGCTGGCCTGTGCCTTGAAGACTGCAGAAGGGAAATGCGCAGACAGTGAAAGCCTCCAGCTTGGAAAGAAAGAGGAAGAGCAGGACACCATTGGCCCCTAGTCCCAAAGGTCCTAGAGGATGTGGCCTGGTTGTATCCAGGTGCCATGCTTGGATTTTGACCAAAGATGTATAGATGGCCCCTGGGGCCAATGGGAGTCAATGAACCCACTCAAACTGGACAGGGTTTGAGAATTGGGAGCTTTCTCAGCTACCCCAGGAATCCATAAAGCTAGGAGCCTCTTCCCTGATCTGTGTGGGAGTCCATGTCAGCCTGCTGGCCTCCAGGAATACGTGGTCCAATGATCTGCTATCCACAGTTCCATCACCCACAGAGTTCTGGGCAACCAAAGGTGTTTTCATAAGCTTGACCTAAAGTCTTTGGTGGGAAAACCAAAAATGGATGACCAGAAGCTCTTGGTAGAATGCTGAGTTGTCCTCATCCCACTTGGCATTCATAGTCATGTTTCACTGCAGATGTGCCAATGCCTTCACTAGACCCTGCAGGGGTGTTACTGATGTGTGGTCTGTGCCCTCTGTCGCCTTCTCTGAATTCTGAAACTCACCTGGCCCCAGGCCTTCTGGATGAGACATTGTGCACGTGTGATAGCAAGACTAGTAAGAGCCAGCATTCACTGAGGACTAACAGAGGGCCAGAGTTGCTGGAGGTGTGTCCTCCAGCCTGCAGCCAGCAGGGATGCCCTTCCTGGGACAGGCAGGACTGAGGCCCTGCCCCAGGTCAACCTGGATGGCTGGATACCCCACCTCCTGCCAAACCAACTGCACCAGGTTGTGAAATCTCACTTGGTAGCAACCAGAGTCTTCCATGGTGGAAATGGGATGAACGTAGAGCTAAAAATAGGAAGGGCCCTTAGCAAGCGTGTGTGTACGCTAGTCATTTGTACCACCGCAGATCTGCCCACAGTCTTGTTTCAGGAAATCCCGAGCAGTGCAGTTTCCCAGGGCCGTCACAGAAAGCCTGGGCCCTCTCACACAATGCTGGGGTGTTGTGTGATTTAGGAGTGTCTGATTTTGAGATGTAGGCCATGACACAGGAAGCTTGGCAGCGTCAGGCTTGCCCACTTGCTGCTTTCCTAGCAGGCTCTTTCACAAGGCCCCAGGTGGGAAACGTAGCTGGAGGAGATGAGCTGAAGGGGCGCTGCGCCCACAGCCTGCACCAGGAACTCTGCTCTGCGGCCCTCTGTCCCGGAGAAGCCTGTGGATTAACTTTGGACAGGATGGAAAGGGGCCTGAAAGCAGCTTCCAAGGAAGGGCCTTCATTGTCTCATTCTCATTCGTTGTCACCATTTTTTTCTTGAAGGATTTTTTTCCCCTCACCTCGAGGAGTCTGAGTGGAGATCTCATCATATCTAGCAACTGACTTGAGTGACCTCGAAGGAGGCAATGTGGTTAGGCGAGGCCAGGTGACCTCAGAGCTGAAGCAGTCAGCACAGGGCCTGGCACGTAGCAAGTGCTCGGTGCAGGAGCTTCTGTTGTAACGGTGACACGTTCAGGCCCTGTGTCCTCACCAAATCAGTACTGGAGCACAGGGGCTAGGTGAGGGGGCTGGGCTGAGTCCTGTCCGGGTCAGTCTTTGTCACTGACAAGTCGGGTGACCTTAGCTCACCTCCATTTTCTCCTCATGTGAAATGAGTGTAGTAGGAACCCACACCCAGCAGTGCTGGGACATATGCCTGGTCCTTCAGGTCGTGGCACACAGGTCGCACTTGCTCCATTTTGCAGCCAGTAGTTTTATCAAGTAGGATTAATCTGGCCCTGAATCTGCAAAGTAAACGTTCTCCCTGAGCAAGATAGGGTTCTCGGCCAGCCTGTGATCTAGAAGCCTCTTTGCCTGCCCACCCCTGCTTCTGTGCCTCAGAGACCTTCCATGTACCCTGGTTGCCTGTGGGACATACGTGATTACCCTCACAGCACAGGGCTGAGCAGACCAGACCAGTGCCCTGGCCTGGGTCTGTCTGTGGCAGTGTGGCATCGTGGGCCAAGAGGCCAGGCTTTAAGTTCCAGCTCCGCTGGCTGTGAGATCTTGAGCCAGTGACTACCCTTCTCCAAGCTCTCCCTTTGCACATCTCTGTGCTGAGATGATAGCAGTGCACAGTCCCTGGTGCGGCAGTGAGGATTCAGTGAGTTGAAAAGGCTGGAATGAATTTGATGCACAAAGATGTGATGGAGAAGAGAAGCAAGAAAGTGGTGTTGGGGCCTTTTGTCTAACTTGGGGCCCCACCTCGGCTGACAATGGCATGAGAAGCGCTACTGCCAGCCCACCTCCAGCCTGCCTTCGCATCGCTCTGGGAATTTATTCTTTCAGCAGCCTGATGATGTAGAAGACAAGTGACACTGGAAATGGAAAACCAGAATGGCCCCAATCTTAGCGCCGTGAAAGGGGCACCAGGAAAATACCCCATGTGCTGCCTGGAGCCTGTCAGGGAGCTGGGCAGGCATCGCCTGAGTGAAGGCTGAAGCTCCCCATGCCACAGGCTGCAGCCTCCTAACTGGAAACATTTCACTGGCCCAGCTGGCATCTCTCTGAAGCTCACAAGCCATGGCTGGGGCTCAGGGGAGCCAGAGATGGCTGCAGCTGTGCCCCAGAGGGGCTGAAGCTGGGGCAGGCCAGGCAGGCTGGGATCTGGAACTCCATGGGCTAGAGTCTGGCCAGGCAGGCAGAACCTGCCACCCAGAGCCCCTGTTTATTGAGTGCCTGCTGGAGGCTGGGAATGGGCCTCTAGGCGGTCTCTTTGTGGGATTCACATTTCCATATGAGACCCAGGAAGTTTAGCAGTGGGCCAGGGCCGCACTGTGGAGCTAGGATTGAAATCAGATCTCTCGGACTGCAGAGCCCATGCTCTTTGACTGCCCCATCATGTGACCTCTCAATGCAGGACCACTCAGAGAGGTCAGGGCAAGGCAGCCAGCCTGGGGCAAGCAAGCAGTCAGGTGTGAGGTTTGGCAGCTGGTGGTTTCTGCCTGGAGTACAAGGTCAAGGCTGGGACTGGGAGTTGCAAGGCTTTCCTCCTCCCCACGCTTCAAAGGCAACTCTTGGGCTCCAGGAGTCAATGGAGAGAAATCCCAACTTTGAGGACTTTGAAAACTGCACTTTCAGTATGAACAACACATGCCCTTTAGCAAGAATCCCTCTGGTATGCCTTCCACCTGGAGTGTTTTTACTGGGCCCTTCGAGCCTCTTGGAGAAGTTTCCTCAGATCAATAGACTCAAGAGATGTTACAGAAATATCACGCCACACCGATTCCACAAGGGGCCGTTCCACAAGGGGCTTCCTGTGTCATAGCAAAGGAGGACTGATTTTCCTCACCAAGCTGGCAAGGTTGCTCTCCTCGCTGCCTTTTTTGGCATAAACTACTCCCTTCATGAGGACACCCGTCTGATGAGGCAGGAGGCACATGGTAATTCGGTGAAGATTTTTCCCTCAGATTTTTCCCACCCTTCAGTTTTTTCCCTCGAAGATCTCATATTTCAGGCTGTCTTTAGCTGTTCCTTCTGTGGATGCATTGGTTCGTGCCCAAGGTGTGTTTCGTAGCACACGTATGAGAAGGGCCCCAGAGGAACGTCACCAAAGCCTTGCAGTGTTTCCCAGCAGTTTCCACTCTGTCCTCTGGCTTTTGCTTCAGAACTGCAGGAGGCAGTGGGCGCTGCTCTGGCAATCCAGCTTGTGGGCTCCGCTGCAAGAAACACCTGCTTGTCAGAGGCTGAGAGTGCAGGCAGGCAAGGCCTGGCCTATGGGACCACAGGACAGAGACAGGTCCCGGGGCTGTGACTGCAGACCGCAGGGACCAGAAGCCCCTCTCCCAGCACACAAAGCCCTCAACCATGAGAGTCCTCCTTTGTTCCAAAACAGCTGTCATTGTTTCCCTTTCCTGAGGCTGTTTGTAACGACAGATCTGGGGGAATAAGCAGACATCCTTCATAAATCAAAGAGGAACAGGGAAAACCAGGAGAAAAGGGGGTGACCAAATGTAACCCCCTCATTCAGACGAGTGCAATGCAAACAGAAAAAGAACCAGTTATGCTTCACTCAGTGGCAGAGCAACACTTACAAAGATCTGATTAGGTATTTCTGTTTTGCTTATTTCGTTTTAAGCTTATGCTTTACATAATAACACATTTTTTTAAGGAACTGAATCGCCTGTGAAGCAGTGGTAGCAAACACCGGCGCTTAGGCGACCCCTGGTGGAGGCTTTTAGAAATTCCCTACTTCCCGCCTCTGACAGCACTAAGGTGGCATGCTCCAAGCCCTGCCTGTCCCATCACCTGGAGCTGAGCTGGCTGAATCAATGAATGGCAGGATGGAAAAGCCGGGGCTTGAAAAGACAAGAAAAGAAGAGGGAGAGGAGGGGAGGGAAGAGGGAAGGGAAAGATTGCTCACACGATGATTGATGCAAGATGTCTAGAGGCAAACGGGACTGTGACTAACATCTTCCCTATGAGAGAATCATCTCAGCTTGTAAAGTCCTTGGCACAGTGTGTGACCCAGGGAAGGAGCTCAGCAAATGTCAAGGCTGCCCGGATGCCCAGCCCCTCCTCTGCCCCCTCATGCTCCACGGGGCTTTGCTTCTACTTCAAGAGAATCAGATTCTAGTTGTGATCCCACTCACTTTCACTCCTCCTCGAGCCCCCAGCCAGGAACCAGGCTGTTCCTGCTGCATCACAAAACTCAGGGCAGCCTAGACCCAGCTCCGTCCTTCTGGCCCTCTGCAGGCAGTTAGAGAACAGAGGCCCAGCACTGCTTCGCACATCTTCAGACAGCCGCTTCCGGGAACAGGGCCCTCGGTGCCCAGCACGTTTGGTGGCAATCACAGTCCACATCAGGCTTCTTCTCAGAACCAGTTCACACGTCCACAGAGACCAGGGCCCTGCCTGCCTCTCTGTGCAGGGGGAGAGAGCCCTCACCGGCAGCAGGCTGAGTACAGCCTGGGCCGCTCTGCCTTCTCATCCAGGTAATTCTGCTCATACTTCTCATCCCAGTCATCCCGCAAAACCCAGCAAAGGGTGCTCGCCCTGAGGATACAGCAGTGAATGGAAGGGGCAGATCCTGCCCTCAAGGAGTGCCCATCTGAGGATGCCGGATGTGGAATCAGAGACAAGCCTTCAATTCTCCCCTGAATACTCATCCTTCTACTGCTGTGGCAGGGAACTGCAGAATATTTACCAATAGACTGATGTGTCCTGCCCCAGCCCCTGGAGTTAGGGTCAAAGGTGAGAGTACAATACAAGTCCAAGGGCAAGGGGACTTGTGCTCCCTTGCTGGACCGTACCCTGGAAAGTGCCCAGAGTCCTAGAACTCACCTCACACCTGATCGGCATGGCTCAGCTGCAGAAGTGCCTGGGGCAGCCCCCTGAGTTTCCAATGGCACTAAAGTGGCATGGCAAAGCAGATGAATTTACCTGTGGCCCTGAGAAGGACATGGAAAGATTGTACATTGCAGTGAATGCTGGCAGCGATAGTTGCCGATTACAAGGACCAGATGCTTGGTCTCTCTCTCTCTCTCTCTGTCTCTCCCTCTCTCTGTCTCTCTCTCTCTCTGTCTCTCTCTCTCTCTCTCTCTCTCTCTCTCTCCAGATGTCTTGATTATTGGTAGGGAGTATGAAAACCCTGAAGTAACTGGGAAAATGTGGAATGTACAAGATTAAGTCTTGTGTTATCTGGTGGCCTTGAGGCTGAAGACAGGGCTCATCTGTGGTAGGGAAAATTTTATATAGCCCCCAAGTTTCCTACCCCACCCCAGTATACGTGTCCCTGTAAAATCCCCTCCCATTGTGGGTGTGTGGGCAGAATGGAATCCCTGCTTAAAAACAACAGGATTTGGCAAAGGTGAAGGCATTTTGTAGATGTAATTAAGGCCCCTGATCCGTTGACTTTGGGTTAATCAAAAGGGAGATTATCCTGGGTGGGCCTGACCTAATCAGATGAGCTTTCCAAAGAGAGCCAGGCCTTCCCTGAAGTTAAGAGACTTTCCCCTGCTGGCCTTGAAGAAGTAAACTACCATGTTGTGAGAGGGCCATCTGGCAAGGAACTGTGAGCGATCTCTAGGAGCTGAGAGTGGCCCTTGACTGATGACCACCTAGAAAATGAGGATGTCGGTCCTACACACACAAGGAACTGAATTCTGCCAACAACCTGAAAGCTTGGAAGAGAACCCAGAGCCTCAGGTGAGAACACAGCCCTGGCCAGCATATGGATTGTAGCCTTGTGGATCCCTGAGCAGAAGGCCCAGCTAAGCTGCACCCAGACTTCTAACCTGTGGAAACTATGAGGTCATGAATGGGTGTTGTTTACAACCACTAAGATTGTGGTAATTTGTTACACTGTACTTCTTGGTCCCTCTCCCTCATTCATCGAAGACTCAGGCACCTGGCTCATAGGCTTCCTTGGCACCCTGAGTCCCGCCATCATCCTGGGTGATTTTGTGTTTACCTGGGCAGCCCATGCCACTCAAAACCCCTTCACTTCTTCCTAACCTCTAGCAATCTCTCTTCCTCTCCACCACAGGCCCCTGCCTTCAAGGCCGCATCCTAGACCTTCTTATTATCAGGATATGCTCCACCTCAAATGTCTTGAACTTCAGGATCCCGCTCTCTGACTAAACAAGTTCTCTGAGACACCCCTCTTCAACACTGTCAGCCAAACTACTCTCTCACTGGCCCTCTCCACTTGCTGTCACTCTCGTCCTGCTGCTGCTACTGCTGCTACTGCCCAGCAAAAATACCCAAAACCAAACCAAAACAGAACTGTGCCAACCAGTGCATGTAATTTTCTCTCTCAGCTGACCTTCTGCACAACCCACCAATCACATTATATTTTGAAACGTTTTTAAGTTGCTTTAGTTTGCGAGGGCTGCTGTGACTAGGTGGCTCAGAACAACAAAGTTTATTGTCTTACAATTCTGGCATTGGCAGAGCCGTGCTCCCTCTGAATCCGGTAGGGGAAGGATCCTGCCTTGCCTCTTCCAGCTTCTGCTGGTTTACTGGCAATTTTTGCCGTACCTTGGCTTGTAGATGCATCCCTCCAATCCTCCTTCTTCACATGGACAGCTTCCTTCTGTGTGTGCCTGTGTCTGGGTCTGCATCCAAATTTCCCCTTTTCATAAGCACATCACTCATATCACATTAGGTCCCGCTGTAATGACCTCATTTTAACTTGATTACCCCTAAAAACCCTATTAGCTTTTATCTTTTTCTCATTTTTTTCTTTACTGTGAAATTTTTCTTGTACATTATTGTTTGTCAGTCACCAGATAAATGCATCCCTTCACCCCCTGTGCTCACCCCTCACCCCTCTTGCCCCTGGTAACCACCAAACACAGTCCATGTGTTAGTTTATCTTCCACTTATGAGTGAAATCCTGCCATGTTTGTCTTTCTCTTTCTGACTTATTTCGCTTAACATAATACCCACCAGGTCCATCCAAGTTGTTGCAAATGGGGCGATTTTGTCTTTTTTTATGACTAAGTAGTATCCATTGTATATATTTACCTCATCTTATTTATCCATTCGTCAGTCAAGGGACACTTGGGTTGCTTCCATGTCTTGGCTATAGTGAACAATGCTGCAATGAACATAGGGGTGCATAAGCCTCTTTGGATTGTTGAGTTCAGGTTCGTTGGGTAGATTCCTGTAGTGGGATAGCTGGGTCATAAGGTATTTCTATTTTTAATTTTTTGAGGAATCTCCATGCTGTTTTCCATAGAGGCTGCACCAGTTTGCATTCCCACCAGCAGTGGATTAGTGTTCCCGTTTCTCCACAACCTCTCCAAAATTTGTTGTTTTTAGTCTTGGTGTTTATAGCCATTCTAACAGGTTTAAGGTGATATCTTAGTGTAGTGTTCATTTGCATTTCCCTGATTAGTGATGTTGAACATCTTTTCATGTGCCTATGGGCCATCTGTAAATCTTCTTTGCAGAAGTGTCTTTTCATTTCCTCTGCCCATTTTTTGATCGGGTTGTTTGTTTTTTTGTTGTTCAGTTGTGTGTTCTTTATATATTATGGAGATTAATCCCTTGTCAGATATATGGTTTGCAAATATTTTTTCCCAGCTGCTGGGTTGCATATTCGTTTTGATCCTGGTTTCTTTTGCCTTGTAGAAGATCTTTAATCTGATGAAGTCCCATTTGTTTATTTTATCTTTTGTTTCCCTTGTCTGAGTATATGTGGAATTCAGAAAGATCCCTTTATGACTGAAGACGAATAGTGTACTGCCTATATTTTCTTCCAGGAGTTTTATATAGTTTCAGGTCTCATGTTCAGCTCTTTCATCCATTTCGAGTTAATTTTTGTGTATGGCGAAAGAAGATGGTCTACTTGCATGCTTTTGCAAGTGGCTGTCCAGTTTTCCCAGCACCATTTATTGAAGAGACTTTCCTTTCTCCATTCTATGTTCTTAGCTCCTTTGTTGAAGATTAGCTGCCTGTTGATATGAGGTTTTATTTCTGGGCTTTCGATTCTGTTCCATTGATCTGTGTGTCTGTTTTTGTACCAGGACAATGCTGTTTTGATTACTATCTCTTTGTAGTATGTTTTGAAATCACGGATTGTGATGCCTCCAGCTTTGGTCATTTTTCTCAGGATTGCTTTAGGTACTCGGGGTCTTTTGTTGCACCATATGATGATAAGTATTTTTGTTCTATTTCCGTGAAGAATGTGCATGGGATTCTGATTGGGATTGCATTGAATCTGTAGATTGCTTTAGGTAGTGTGGACATTTTAACTATGTTTATTCTTCCAATCCATGTGCATGGAATATTTTTCCATTTCTTATGTCATCATTGATTTCACTCAATAATGTCTTACAGTTTTCATTGTATAAGTCTTTCACCACCTTGTTTAAATTTCTTCCTAGATATTTTATTCTTTTTGTCACGATCGTAAATGGGATTGTCTTCTTGAGTTCTCTTTCTCTTAGTTTGTTATTGGCATGTAGAAATGCAACTGATTTCCGTAAGTTGATTTTGTACGCTGCAACTTTGCTGTAGTTGTTGATTATATCTAATAGTTTTCCAATGGATTCTTTAGGGTTTTCTCTATATAAGATCATGTCATCTGCAAACAGCGAGAGTTTCACTTCTTCGTTGCCTATTTGGATGCCATTTATTCCTTTTTCTTGCCTAATTGCTCTGGCCAGAACCTCCAGTACTGTGTTGAATAAGAGTGGTGAGAGTGTGCACCCTTGTCTTGTTCATGTTTTCAGAGAGATGGCTTTCAGTTTTTCCCTGTTGAGTATGATGTTGGCTGTGGGTTTGTCATATATGGCCTTTATTATGTTAAGGTACTTTCCTTCTATATCCATTTTGTTGAGAGTTTTTATCATAAAGGGATGTTGCATCTTGTCAAAGGCATTCTCTGCATCTATTGAGATGATCATGTGGTTTTTATTCCTCGTTTTCTTAATGTGGTGTATCACGTTGATTGATTTACGGATGTTGAACCATCCCTGCATCCCTGGAATAAATCCCACTTGATCGTGGTGTATGATCTTTTACTGTATTGCTGTATTCGGTTTGCCAATATTTTGTTGATGATTTTTGCATCTATTTTC
The DNA here is from genome assembly GCF_057802395.1 of Ceratotherium simum simum. Taxonomy (NCBI): domain Eukaryota; kingdom Metazoa; phylum Chordata; class Mammalia; order Perissodactyla; family Rhinocerotidae; genus Ceratotherium; species Ceratotherium simum. The sequence goes on along the minus strand of NC_141940.1, from coordinate 5,735,997 downwards.
ATCAAGAATATTAGTGTGTAGTTTTCCTTCTTAGTATTGTCCTTGTCTAGCTCTGGTATCAGGGTGATGATGGCCTCATAGAATGTTTTGGGAAGTGTTCCATCTTCCTCTGTTTTTTGGAATAGCTTGAGCAGGGTAGGTATTAAATCTTCTTTGAATGTTTGGTAAAGTTCTCCAGAGAAGCCATCTGGTCCTGGAGTTTTATTTTTGGGAGTTTTTCTGTTACTGTTTCTTTCTCTTTACCTGTGATTGGTCTATTCAGATTTTCTATTTCTTCTTGCTTCACTTTTGGGAGGTTGTATGAGTCTAATAATTTATCTATTTCTTCTAGACTGTCCAATTTGTTGGCATATACCTTTTCATAATATTCTCTCATAATCCTTTGTATTTCTGGGGTATCCATTGTAATTTCTCCTTTTCACTTCTAATTTTATTTATTTCAGCCTTCTCTCTTTTTTTCTTGGTGAATCTGGCAAGGGCTTGTCAATTTTGTTTATCTTCTCAAAGAACCAGCTCTATGTTTCATTGATCCTTTGTACTGTTTTTTTGGTTTCAATTTCATGTATTTCTGCTCTGACTTTATTTCCCTCCTTCTGCTGACGTTGGGCTTTGTTTGTTCTTCTTTTTCCAATTTTGTTAAGTGTAGTTTGAGGTTTCTTATTTGGGCTTTTTCTTTTTTGATAATGTGGGCCTGTGTTCGTATGAGTTTCCCTTTCAGGACGGATTTTGCTGCATCCCATATGAGTTGGTATGGTGTATTTTCATTTTCATTTGTCTCCAGATATGATTTTATTTCTCCTTTAATTTCATCATTGATCAGTCGGTTGTCCAGTAGCGTGTTGTTTAGTCTCCACAGCTTTGTCACTCTCCCAGTTTTCTTCTTGTAGTTCATTTCTAGCTTCATGGCATTATAGTTGGAAAATATGCTTGTTATGATATCAATCTTCTTAAATTTATAGAGGCATGCCTTGTTTCCCAACATGTGGTCTATTCTTGCGACTGTTCCCTACATCCTTGAGAAGAATGTGTAATCTGCTGCGTTTGGATGGAGTGCTCTATATGTATCTATTAAGTCCATCTCGTCAAGTTTTTTGTTTAAGTCCATTATTTCCTTATTAACTTTGTGTCAGGATGATGTATCCATCGCTGTAAGTGGGGTTTTAAGATCCCGTACTATTATTGGGTTGTTGTTAATATCTCCTTTTAGGTTTGTTAATAGTTGCTTTATGTACTTTGGTGCTCCTGTGTTGGGTACATATATATTTATTAGTGATATGTATTCTTGGTGGCATGTCCCTTTTATCATTGTATATTGCACCACTTTGTCTCTCATTACCTGTTTTATCTTGAAGTCAACATTGTCTGATATAAGTATGGCAACACCTGCTTTCTTTTGTTTGCCGTTGGCTTGGAGTATTGTCTTCCATCTTTTCCTTCTGACCTCTGTCTTAGACTGAGATGTGTTTCCTGGAGGTGGCATATTGTTGGGTCTTGTTTTTAATCCATCCCACCACTATGTGTTTTGTAACTGGAGAGTTCAGTGCATTTACATTTAGGAGTAAGCATTGATATATGAGGGCTTAATGTTGCTATTTTATCACTCATTTTCTGATTCTTTTGCATTTCTGTTTTTTCTCATCCTGTGTGTCTCAGACTACCAATTCAGTTTGGTTCTGTATGGTGGTTCCCTTAGTTTTCTCTTTATTTATCATGTGTGACTCTGTTCTGATTATTTGGTTAGTAGTTACCATGAGGTTTGTATCAAAAATCTCGTGTATGTGATAGTCCATTTTCTGATGGCTTCTTATTTCCTTAGACTAAGTCGATTTGACCCCTTTCCTCTTCCCATTCTAAGTTATTGTCACAACTTATTCCATCTTGTATTGTGAGTTTGTGTTTAAAGTAATATGGTTATATTAATTTTTGCTGTTTTCCTTACCTTGATCTTTGGTTTTGTGATTAAGTGTTTGCTAATCTATTCTGATAGAGAGCAGCAATTTTTCCGGTTTTGTCTAACTATTTTTCTCCTCGTTCAAAACTTTGTATCCCCTTTCTCTTTTCTTTCTCAGGCATCAGGGCCTTCTTGAGCAATTCCTGTAGTGGGAGTCTTGTGGCAATGAACTTCCTTAGCTTTTGTTTATCGGGGATAGTTATTATTTCTCCATCATATCTGAAGGATATTTTCACTGGGCAGATTATTCCTGGCTGAAAGTTTTTGTGTTTCAGAATTTTGAATATATTGTTCCACTCTCTCCTAGGCTATAAAGTTTCTATTGAGAAATCAGCTGAGAGCCTGATAGGAATTCCTTTGTACGTTATTTTTTTTTTTTTTTGGTCTAGCTGCCCTTAAAATTTTTTCTTTGTCGTTTACTTTTGCTAGGTTTACTACTATGTGCTGTGGAGAGGGTCGTTTCATGTTGATATATTTAGGAGATCTATTGATTTCATTCACTGGTATATCCATCTCCTTCTACAGGTTTGGGACGTTCTCAGCTATTATTTCTTTGAACAATTTCTCTGCTCCTTTTTTCCTCTCTTCTTCCTCTGGAACACCTATAATCCTTATTTCTCGGATTTCCTAATTGAGTCAGATGTTTCTCGGAGAGTTTCTGCAGTTCTTTTGTGTCTTAGTTCTCTTTCCTCCTCCATCTGGAGCATTTCTGCATTGCTGTCCTCAACATTGCTAATTCTTTCCTCCATATTTTCAGCTCTGATGCTTAAGGCTTCAAGAGTTGTCTTTATCTCCTCTATTGTGTTTTTCATCTCTAAGATTTCTGATTGGTTTTTCTTTATAGTTTCAATCACTTTTGTGAAAAAAATTCCTGGCTTCACTGAATTGTCTATCTGTATTTTTCATATTTCATTGAGCTTTTTTATGATAGCTATTTTGAATTCTCTGTCATTAAGGTTATCCATTTCTGCGCCTTCAGGGTCGATTTCTGTGTGCCTCCCATTTTCCTTTTTGTCTGGATATTTAATATATTTTTGCATAGTGCCTGTCACTGTTGGCTTATTTGACCCCATACTGAAAATAGCTGGTCATAGTTTCCTCCTGCTGCCACTGGGTGGGGGTCAAGAGCTGTGTATTCAGTGACTACCTCAATCTGCGCCTGCTCTGGTCAGCCTGCAGCTGAGCCGAAGCACGGCTGAGAGGAGGCTGCTGGGCTTGGAACACGGGAACCTCTGGATCTGGAGTTCAGGAACAGCTGGGATTGGAACATGGCTAGGCCTAAGCAGCTGGAGCTTGGGCATATATGGGCTGATGAAACCAGAGCTGGGGCGTGGCTGAGCCTCAGCACGGCAGAGAGGAAGCACCTGGAGCTGGAGTGCAGGAACCGCTGGAGATGGAGTGCGGCTGGGTCGGTGCAACTGGAGCTGGAGCACGGCTGGGTGGATGCAGCTGTAGCTGATGTGCAGCTGAACTGAAGCAGCGAGAGCTAGAGCTGGAGCACTCCTGGGCTGAAGTAGCTGCTGCCAAAGCAGCTGGAGCCTGAACGCAGCCAAGCCAAAGCAGCTGGAGCTGGGGCGCGTTCGAGCCAAAGTAGCTGGGGGCAGGGCGCAGTTGAGCCAATGCAGCTGGGGCTGGGGCTCAGTGGAGCCAAAGGAGCTGTGGCTGGGGCACGGTTGAGCCAATTCAGCTGGGGACCAGGCGAGGTTGCACCGGGGCAACCAGGGCCAGGGCATCTGGGAGCCACCAATACGGGTCGAGCGGGCATGGCCACGCTGCTGCCACTGGGGCCAGGGCACCAGTGAGACGCTGCCACCAGTGCTGCGGGCATGGGTGCACCACTGCTGTTGGGGCTGGAGCACCAGGGGGCCACCACCACTGGTGCTGGGGATGGAACTGTGCTGAAGTGCCACTGCGCTGAGGTTGCAGTGCCGCTGTACTGAAGCGCAGGGTGGGTGGGTGGGGAGGGGCGCTTACTTTTGCCTCCCCAATACTGGGAGTTCTTGCTTTGCTGTCACTCTCTGCTCTCCTGAACTGCAATCCTGTCGACGGTATCCTCGTAACAGTTCTGCTCCCTCCGTATGGGGATTCCTCACGGGCTCTGAGGGGTCTTGGAGACTCACTGTTTTCCCACAGAGGGCCGCCGCTCCCCTACTCTCTCTGAGAGCCGTGTGGTCTCAGTCTCAGGGTCACAGTCCATAAGGAAGGAGGGGAGCTCCTCTTACCTCCTGCCACTTCCTCTGGGGATTCCAGCACCTTCGCCCTCTGATGTATGGCTGTGTGGGTCCCTCAGATGTCCCTTGTGTTGTGTGAATAACCTCTGTTGGAATATGAATGTCCTTTTTGTTTTGTCTTAGAGAGGGAGAGTTCAATGGGGCAAGCTCACTCCCCCATGATGCTTATGCATGTATTTTTATCTTTTAATTATGGTAATTTTTCAAAAGTATACAAAAGTACAGAAAATTGTATGCTCATCCCCCAAGTTCATCAGTTATCAACTCATGCCCAATTTTCTTTCATCTCTCCCTACCATTTTCCCTTCTCCTCTTAATAGATAGATCACTATTTTTACGTTTCCTATTGGCCACTTTTGTACCTTTAAATAATATCTCTATACCTCTATTTCTCTTTCCATTAACTAGAGACAACAACTATTGACTTTCTGCTTTGTAATGGTGATACTAAGGTGCCTACACTTCCCTCCACTTGTCTTCCTCCTCCTGACTTTCTGTCAACTGTTGTTGCAGGTCAGTTTCTCAGGAAGCAGGCTCTAAGATGGAGATTAATGTGCAGGAATTTCTTAGGGAGTGCTCTTAAGATCAACACCTGTGGAAGAGAAGGTGCAGTAAGGGAGGCAAAGGGAAGGTATCGGGATTGGGCAGATGGAGAAGGTGGGCTGTGATGCAGTCTCAAAAGGCTCCAGCCAACCCCACAGGGAGCTCTGAAGCTGGGATGGCCTTCCCGAGATGTCCCACGTTGGGGCAAGAGGCTGGACCTGTATACCCCCAAGTTGAATCATTGGATGTGGGCTTCCTGAGTATGGGTGTGACCTTGGTCACAGTGTCTGTCTTTATCCAAGGCAGTTCCTGAGGAGAGCTGACAGAAGCTGACAGCACTCAAGCCAGCTAGGGAAATAAGAATTTGGATCTTGAAGGGAGTTCTGAACAGCACACTATAGCACCATGATAGCCGTGTTTGTACTTTCACACTGTCCACTGTTCTTTAAGCATAATTAAGTCTTCTACTCTGTGTTACAGATTGGTTCTCAAATTTGAAAAGCAGCCAATTGTGTTTGCAGAGTTATGATTATGGTAATATTATTCATTACAAAACAATGTAGGACTAGGATTCCATTTCCATTTCTATAGTTGCATGCCACGACCCCCTTGATGCTCAAATGAGAATGTTCAAATGGAGTCTCCTTTTTGATACACTTTACTTATTGTCCCAAATGTTACCATGTTCTAGCTTGCTTTATATGAAACTGTGCCTTTCTTTTATAGTCTTTGTTTTTCCTGGAGTGTCTGATTGCATTTTTTTTTTGTGGAAGGGAGGAGGAACACATAATTTCTCATAGCCATAGCCCTAATATCTTCTAGGTGACTCTGAATGTGGTCCTGGATAGGGGCTGGTCACCAGAAAGACACAGCCAGGGTTATAAGTTTGGAATTTTCAGCCCCACCCCACATTCTCCAGAGAGGGGAGAGGGGCTGGAAATGGAGTTAATAACAATCATGCCAACGTGAGGAAGCCATCATAAAATCCCCATAGTATGAGGGTTTGGAGAGTTTCTAGGTTGAACACACCCACGTACCAGGAAGGTGGTGTACCCCAACCCCATGGGGACAGAGGCTCCTGCGTTCAGGACTCTCCCAGACCTTGCCCTATGCATCTCCTCATCTGGCTGTTCATCTGTGCCCATTATCTTGCCCTTTAACAAAGTGGTAAACATATGTAAGTGTTTCCCTGCGTTCTGCGAGCTCTTCTAGCAAATAATCATATCCAGGGTGGGAGGGTCGTGGGAACCTCTGATTTGTAGCCAACTCGGGCAGAAGCTGTGGGTAACCTGGAGACCTACTACTTGCGATTGGTGTCTGAAGTGGGAGGCAGTCTCATGGGACTGGGCCCTTAACCTGTAGGATCTGATGCTATCTCCAGGTGGATAGTGTCCGAATTGAGTTAAACTGTAGGACACCCAGCTGGTGTCACCGAATTGCTGGGTTGGGAAAAAGCACACACATCTGGTGTCAGAAGTGTTGTGAGTGTGGCAGCAGTGTGAGAGTAAAGGAGAAACACATAGGAGGAAGTGTGAGATTTTTTTTTACTCACTGATATTACATCTTTCCTGCCCCAATCCTGGAATCATCCACACATCTAAGGAGCCCTAGTTCCTTTTCTTGGTGAATGGTTTTAGAAACCAAGATCTGGGTGCTAGGTGTGCTCATTGCAACTGGGTGTTGTAGTTATAGGCCCTCTCTGCTGACAGAGCAAGGAAACATATACAGCTGTACTCACCCCTGCATATACATTTATTTACAAATGTTTCTATGTGTGATCATCTGTGTCTATATGAAACTAAATATGAGTTCATGCTGATGACTCCAACTCTAATCTAGTACCCCATGGATCATTCTAGCCCCCTGCTCTTATTTATGAGTAAACACCCTTTCAACACTGAGAAACCTGGCTCCCACTATCCACCATCCATTTACATATTTGTTCAATTCAGTTAGACCTGTATAGTAGTATCAGAATTGTTAACCTGTGCCCTCTTGGGAAACAGCTCTATGAGGTAGAACACCGTGGTTATGTACTTCCCTGTGCCTTTAGTTGTACAGACACACTCACTTCCAAAGGGACTTAGGTCATCACCTCCCCGTACCCTTCCAGTGAGGTTGTTTCATACATTTGTCAGACTTAGATTCCTCAGACTGGCTGCAATCCTTCCTGGGATTCCACTGACCTCCTACATGATTTTTTAAAATTTGCATACATGAAGGTTCACTCTTGTGCTGTAAAGTTCAACGGGTTTGACAAATGCACAATGCCATATATCCACAATTACAGTAACGTGTGGAATAGTTTCACTGCCCTAAAACATCCCCTGCCTCCACCTATTCGTCCTTCTTCCCTTCCCTAAACCCTGGCAATCACTCATATTTTTAAATATTTCTATAATTTTGCTTTTCCAGAATGTCATATAAATGGAATCATACAGTATGTAGCCTTTCAGGATGTTTTTATTAAGTTTCGTCTTCTCTCTTTCTTCTTGGTGAGTCTAGCTAAAGGTTTGTCACTTTTGTTGATCTTTGCAAAGAAGAAACTTGGTTGCATCCATTTTCTCTGTTGTTTTTCTGTTATCTATTTATTTCCACTCTAATCTTTCTTATTTCTTTCCTTGTGCTTGCTTTGGGTTTGCTTTGCTCTTCTTCTCGTTTTCAAATGCGGAAGGTTAGGTGATTGATTTGAGATCCGTCTTTTTGAACGTATGCGTTTACAGCCCTATATGTCCCAGTGCTGCTTTCGCTGCATCCCATAAGCTGTCACATGTTTGGTACGTGTTTTCGTTTTTGTTCATTTCAAAGTATTTTCTAGTTTCCCTTTGATTTCTTGTGTGATCCATTGGTTATCGTTATGGACTGAACTGCATCCCCCCCAAATCCATATATTGAAGCCCTAAGCCCTGGTACCTCGTGATGTGACTGTTACTGGAGATAGGGCCTTTAAAGTGGTAATTAAGGTAAAATGAAGCCATTAGGATGAGCTCTAACCAAATATGACTGGTGCCCTTATAAGAAGAGCCGTTTGGGACCTATAAAAGGGGACATCAGGGGCAGGATGTGTATGCACAGAGGGGTGAACATGTGAGGACACAGCGAGGCAGCAGCCACCTGCAAGCCAAGGAGAGAGGCCAAAGAAGAACCCAAGCTTGCCTGGCCCTTGATCTTGGACTCCCAGCCTCCAGAACTGTGAGAGAAGTCATGTCTGTTGTTTAAGCCACTCACTGTGTGGTAATTTGTTTTGGCAGCCCTCACAGACTAATACAGTCCTTTAGGAATGCACTGTTCAATTTCCATGTATTTGCACATGTCCCACATTTCCTTCTGTTATTGATGTGTAATTTCATTACATTTTAGCCAGAGAACATACTTTGTATGATTTCACTCGTTTTGAATCCTCTTAAGTTTATTGAGGGATGTTTTATGGTCTAGCATGTGGACTATCCTGGAGAAAGTTCTAGGTGCAGTTGAGAAGCATATTTATTCTGTTGTTGGGGAGAGTTCTCTATAGATGTCATTAGATCTAGTTGTTTTATAATGGTGTTCAAGTCTTTGATTCCCTTATTGAGCTTCTGTCTAGTTGTTCTATCCATTGTAGAAAGCAGGGTGTGTTAGTCTGCCAGGGCTGCCGTAACAAAGTACCACAGACTGGATGGCTTACACAGCAATAATGTATTGTCTCACAGTTCTGGAGGCTGGCAGTCCAAGATCAAGGTGTCAGAAAATTTGGTTTCTGGTGAGGTGAGGTCTCTCTTCCTAGCTTCCAAATGGCCACCATCTTGCTGTATCCCTCACGTGGCCTCATTTCTGTGCATGGGTGGAGAGAGAGAGAGAGATCTCTGGCGTCTCTTCCTCTTCATAAAGGACACCAGTAATGTCAGATTAGGGTGCCACCCTTATGACCTCATTTAACCTTAGTTACTTCCCTAAGGGCCCAATCTCCTGATACTGTCACATCAGGGGTTAGGGCTGCAACATATGAACTTGGAAGAGGACACACAATTCAGCCCATCACGTGGGATATTGAAGTCTCCAACTTTTATTGTAGAAATATTTCTTCCTCCAGTTCCGTCCATTTTTGCATCATTCATTTTGGGGCTCTGTTGTTAAGTTGCTCAAGAGATCCCCCTGACCTCCACTAGCTATTGCATTGTGACCAACAGGAGTGGGAGATGTGACCTCCCCTGACCAGGGGAGACTTGGGGCTTCTCTGGCTGGAGGTGGTTGTAGCAATCCTTGTACCTCGGCTCAACTCTCCCACATCCTCTCATCCCCTCCATCACAGTGTTTGTGAATGGCCCTAGCTGTCATCCTATCCCTATGAAAGCCAAGGAGTCCTGGCCAGGTCTCCCCTTCCCCCTCTGCACTCAGGAGGCAGCATGTTGTTAGCTGTTGGAGCATCCTCTCCTTAAGTTCCCTTTCAACCTCGTGTGCAGTGATTCTGCTGCTCACTGTCCTTATGGAGCAGGTAGATGCCAACTTTAAAAGCAAATTTGCCTGTTATTTTATCTCAAAACGAGTTTATTTGAAAATAGCCAAAAGAATTGCAATTCAGGATGTGTATGCCAAGACAAACTATAGGCAAATCTGGAAAACAAAGGAGGGGAGCTGCTTTTGTAGTGAAAAGGGGGGAGTAGGGAGGGGCTGTCCTAAAGGAAAGTCCATTGGGGGAAAGTAACAGTTCAGGGCAGCAACGGCTTCTCGTTGGCTGAGCTGTGGTCTTTCTCATTGTCTGGGCTGTTGCCAGGTGGGGAGAGAAATCTTCCTTCAGTAGTTAAGTAGTTTTACTTCCTGTGGAAGATGCAAGGAAGATGTCTCTTCTTGTTTGGTGTAATTGAGGATGTATGACAGGGTGTGAGCGCTCCCCGTTCAGGCCTTCCCGACTCCAATTTAGTTAAGGTTTCTTTTATTAATTTCTGCACAGGCTTAGGAATGTCCCCCACCACTGGGACCCAGTACATTTCCAGAACATACCCATTGAACAGTGACAGCTCAGTCAGTCAAGTCTGTGTAGACGTTGTGCTGAGTGGTCAGGGGCCTCGCTGCATCTTGTATGAGAACAGCCAGCCCCCGAGGGGTGCATGGTCGCAGCTGATGGAAAGGCCTAGCACCCTGGGCTGACCATCAGGGCGACATGCTGACGTGTCTAAGTGGCTGCTGAGAGGATCACTGAACCATCATGGCCCACAACAAAGTGAGCATTTGTTGCGAGGGTCCCAGGTCATCAAGGAGTGAGGACGTGGTGTGCAGATGCTCCTCTTTTTGACAGCAAGAAGGTGTGTAAACGTCTCAGAAGAGTGCCTATGAAGAAGGTAAAAGTGACAAGTTTCAGCAGTTACAGGCTTAAGCGCCAGCTCTCCTAGTGAATATTTACTTCCTCCCTACCCAAGAAGGCCACTGAGGCGATGTGGTATTTTCCTGTCTACTGAGGAGCCAAGAGGCTGACAATACCAGCTTCAATTGGCTGGACAGAAGCCTCCCCTTCAGGGTAGAATAACGGGCCACTGTGGACAGAGGCACTAGTTAAAGATTTCAAAGCACACTTCTTCCTCTGGCCCAGGGCCCAGCACAGCTCCAGCCCAGGCTCCCACATCTGTCGTGCGGTGAAATACTTCATGTTCACATTGCCCTGGTGCCTTCTGCCTCACTTGTGCTCCTCACACTCACCGAGGCAGGAAGGGAGGGTCGCTAATATGGGACCAGGTGGTCAGTAGGAAGGATGAGAACATAGGGAGTCTAGACTCGCATGAGCCTCAGTCAGCAAGAACACATGCTGTGCTTTGAGTCTCACACTGCAGTTGGGAGGAAGAAAGGGTGAGTCCCCTGGGGCCTTTCCTCCCTCGTGGTCTGGAGAGACGATTACCCTGGCCCTGTTGGTATGTTATGACATGAGGTGCTCCTGGGGGATGCAAGAACACAAGAGTGGCCTGGTTCTAAGTACTCCCATCACTGGGGAGGAGAGAGACCTAGGAGTTGGGCAAGTGGCTGCCGTGCACCCCTCCACCAGGGTTCCTGGGAGGCTAGCAGTGCAATTCACATGGCGCCCAGCTGAACCCTGTGACTCCTGTCCCTGCAGTGGCCTGGTCCTCAGCTCTCCTTGCAGGATCCCAGCGCTGTCACAGATGTCAGAGGTGCTCGAGAAGTTGGCTGCTCTCTGAGGGCAGCTTGGACTTCGACAGGACTACTCTGGGGGGAAGAGGCTCACCCGCCAGGGGGTTTGCACGGGGTCCCGAGGCGAGCACACTGGCCCATACCTCCGAGGCCTCATCTGGGAGATCTGTCACTGGCAACGTGGGCCCCGTCCCCTGCCCGTTTCTGAGGTTCTCCCACAGTCTAAGGGCTGTAACCTGGGGCCTGTCTCTACACCTTGTCGCCAGGCCAAAGACTCTGCTTGTGTTGGGGCCATGGACGACACCCAGGCTATGGCCTATAATCAGCCTTATCTGCCTCTCTGTAGAGCCTGTTTCATTTCAGGGCCTTTCCTCGTAAAGGTTCACACCAACCCCACAACAGTTTTCTTCCACAGAGAGCTCGCTCACCAGAGCTCTGGCGAGTGTCAGTCACCACAAGCTCAGCCCAGTGTGCTCCAAATGCTTCACAGTGTTTTACTGTAAACTCAGTTTTTAAATTTAGCTGAAGAACTAAGAATTGAAGAGTTGAAGAATTTAAAAGAAGAATCTAAGAATTTAAGAAATTTAGCTAAGAACAAGAATAAATATTTCCTTGCCACCTGCCATTTAGCTGTTTCATAAGAGCTGATGGGTCTTTCAAATGTTCAAGCACTGTCATCCTGTACCTTAAAGAGCCCAAATACCTCTCTGAAATAAAGTTCCTATCAGTGCCATTGATTCTATTATCATGGACACCTGAACTTGTCACCTTTTTACATGAACTGTCATCATGTTTACCTGGATGTACCAATTCATGTTTATATTTGGGAAGGGGAGGATGAATTCTTTCCCCTTGATCCTGCCTTGAAAACTGAGGCCTCGTGAATCATATCTAGTGGAAGGATGAGGAACTAGATTGAGAGGTGAGGACATTTGGGTGATGTTCTAGGGCACGGTCTCTGCACAGAGGCACTGTAGACATTGGGAGCTGGGCCTCTTTACATGGGGGGCTGTCCTGGGCACTGGAGGCTGTTTAACAGCATCCCTGGGTTCTGCCCTCCAGATGTCAGTAGCATTCCCTCCCCACCCCCCCAATCGGGACAACCAAAAAATACGTCCAGATATTGCCAAATGTCCCTGGGAGGGGCTTGTCCTAAGTGAGAACCGCTCTTCTTGGGGACTTACATGGGGATTTCTAAGTCTTTACTGGGGAACGGTTTTCAGCTATCCTAAGAAAGCTCTCTGACGAGTCACTGCTTCATCCACTGCTCTATAACCATGTGACAGCCAATATCTATCTTTGGGGCAATGACCCAGAGCACCCAGTTGGTCCTTATGGCATTGGTGAGTCCCTGTTGCATACAGCGACCGTCAAAATGACTGTGGACACAATCATCCCAAGCCTGAAGGACGCACAGGCAGAAAGGGGTGTGCACGTTTCCACAGCATGCGCTACAGGACAGATAACGACAGTGCTTCTTCTTCCTGGGGTTGGCATTCAGTGGGTGAAAGGCTCTGACTCTTCCACTCTCCCTCCGATCACTCTTTGGCTGTAGGCACCTTCAGCCAAGAAGGGACAGAGGAAAAAGGAACCTGGAGGAGATGGTGGGGGTCCACTGGGGAACAGAGCTGACCCCTGGGCTAGAGGAGGCTTGGGCAATGCCTTGTGGTAAGTGAGTCCACGATCACCAAATTCACCTGGCTCTTCTACTTTAGGCATCAGATGTCACATTTTACATACTTTGGAGCACATTCCATGCAGCCCTCTCTATACAACCCTTTCTGGTTGAATTGCATTTTCACTTTCCTAGACACTGTCACCTAAGATGCCCTGGGAACAAAAGTAAAATCCAGTGCTCTGGACCAGCCTGGTCCCTCCTCTGGTCCCCTAAGCACGAGTTGTTTTCAAGACTTTATTTGGCTGTCGTGGCCCAGCCCATGAAAGCCTTTCAGGCTCCCTTGATTCCTGGGTGAGCTTAGAATGCTGCCTCTGCCCTAGCCCAGGAGGGCTCGAGGTCAGCCAATTTCAGTTAACAGATGTGAGGTTCAAAAACTAGAAATGACTAAGCGGTAGGATGAATTCCGGAATTGGTCTGTTACTGACATCATGCCGTGTAGATTTTGTAATAAAACCATGCCCTTTTTGAAAAGCAGGTAATTCAATATTACAGCTCTGCACATCTGCCCCTTTCTACGTAGATTTACATTTAAGCAAGTCTCACATGGGTTTAAGTTTATAGGTAAGTGGTTTCTAAATAGCAGCATCTCCATGTGATTCAAGATCAGGAGGCATATGGAAGTCCAAGATAAAGATGAAAAAAATGTACTTCTTAAAAGTCAAGGAGTTCACAAATTAACAAATCTTATTGGGATAAGCACCCATTTGTGAGTGTCAATTTCTCAGTGAGCAGGGTGGGGCAAGGAGAATCACCGCAGACCAGAGGTAGACCCGGGATTACCAATGCTCCAGCACTCCACTGCCACGTGTGCATTATCTTATCACTTGTCCCCCTTCTCACAGGGCTCTCTACCTGCTGTCAAATCAAAAATAAGGGGGAGTGGTGTCTTTTGGTTCTGGTGGATTGGCGTTTGCTCCCTCTCCTCCATCCGATTTCGGAGCTCTTCTGGTGTCTACACACAATTATTTATACAGCAAGAACGTGGAAATTTATTTCCTATGTTCACAAAGACAAACACTCTTTAAAGAGGCTCATTGACAAGAGCATGTATTATGAGCCAGACACCCCAGCAACCAGAGGTTTCCTCCTAAGTTGAAACGTGACGCCCTTGAATTGTTTAGCTCAGAAAAGAAAGAAGGGAAAACAAAAAAGAATGAAAGGGAAGAAAAAAAGGAAAAGTCACCAGATCAAGCACGTGCAGTAAAAGCCAAACATAAATTGTGTGGTGCAGACACCAAGGAGCACCCTGTACAGTGAAAACCTGTAGGAGTCTGGCCGTGACTGTCTGTTTCACATCTGCATGCCGGAGAACAGTAAGGGCACTTGTTAGCCCTCTTGCAAGGTGAGACTTGATCTTTTCTCCTTTGCGAAATGAAGATCCACTTAGACAAAGGCACCAACACGACAGGGAGTTGTGTCTGGATGGCCAGGGAAACAGTGTCATTGTTATCATTAGGCCACCGATGCTCAGCTCTTGTACTTGTCAAGCACTTTAAAGTGGATGCAAAATGTCTGAGGGGCTCATGTAAGTATCTGCTAGGTGCCTGCCTTATGGCAGGAGTGGTGGTATGTTCAATTCTTTCGCATGCAAGCAGAGGATATGTGAGCGGTCCTCAACTGCCAAGAAAGAAACATGACAGAGGCAATGAACACTTTTGTTCAGCAGAACGTCGCTCATTTCTTGATACTTTTTATTGACCTGCATGTTTTGTGACAAAATGACCGCCTTTATCTGTTGTAGTCTGCACGTCTGGGTACTCTGGGGGCCCGTCAGTAGGTGGCAGGTATTCCGGGAAACAATGGCAATCGGGACAGCAGTGGAATGGACTTGGGGGATGAGGAATCTCAGTCATGGGGGCGGCAGGCGCAGCAGCCACGATGGGCATCCAGGGGTGGCACAAAGAAGGCAGTCTGGCCACAGGGAGCTGCATGGTTGGCATGTTGAGGAACCTGGGAGGCACGGCAGCAAGGCCGCCACCGGCCCACAAGAATTCATCTGATGGAGGGCAAGGTGAAACAGACCAAGGGGCACTCAGCCGGCGTGGCGACGTCTGCCACAAGAGTGACAGGAGCCTGGGTGCCCTTGGGCTGGCTGTGGGCCGGCTGGTCTACTGTGGCATCGGGATCCGTCACAGTGGGCTTGGCTGCCATCTCAAGAGTGGCTGGGAGGGCAGAGTTACTCCTAATCAGGGAGGTAGGGTTGTCAAGTTCTCAGTCGCTCGGTGTCTCCTGGTTGTCCTCATTAGAGACTGGGAGGTCGTCTCGTGGCTTGGTGGCTGTGGGTGCTGTGGAAATCCCAGGGCTTCGGGTTTGCTCTCCACCTGCCTCAGTGCAGCTTTAATGCCCACTCTCCTCTTCATCCTCATGAGAAAGTGAGGGCAGTCTCTCTTAAACAAGGGACTGCAGTCAAACCATAAATGAGGTTCAAAATTTAAAGAGAAAAAGAAACTCCAAGTCACAAAAGAGTTGATTGCAACTAGCAAGGACAATCCAGGCCCCTGTGCGATCTAGTCCGGCAGTCCTGGGCCTCTTTGGGGGAGGTCACAGTCCCAACAGGAAGCTGCACACTAACTTTTACATCCTCAAGATTCACTAACTTATGCCTTGCATTTCACCCCTGGAAAATGACTAAACATGGCCAATTAGAAAGTGTACAAGTCCAAAGAAAGGGGACTTGGAGTTTGCAGACGGGGAGAGAAGAAGATTCAGCGTCCCTATAAGGAAGTGTCAGCTGGCAACAGAATCGCCCCTTTGCTGGGAGCCACTAGCTCTTGGCCGTCGGGGGCCCGCTGACAATGGGAAGTACACCCATTTAGTCAACCTTCAACAGGATTCAAAAAGTGCTTTGGAGCTACCGCTTCCCCAGGACAAGCCAAGCAACATGGCTATTTCACAGCAATGGACCTGGACACGCACCTAAGTTATGGTTTAGAGCTATGGCAGTCATAGGTGCACACAAACCCCCCAGTGACATCGGTCCTCGCACAGGAGGACATGAAGATACAGTGTTTCAACAGTATCATCTTTTTTCTCCAGTTTTATTGAGATATAATTGAGACAGAGCACTGCGTAAGTTTCAGGTATACAGCATAATGACTTGACTTACATGTATTGTGAAATGATTACCACAGTAAGTTTAGTTAACATCTATCATCTCATACAGATACAAAAAAAGGAAAATGGAAAGTTTTTTCCTTGTGATGAGAACTCTTAGGATCTACTCTCTTACTAGCTTTTACATATGCCCTACAGCAGTGTGAGCTGTAGTCATTGTGTTGTACATTAAGTCGTGTATCTTTTAATAAAGCACTCCAGACACACTGGGCACCAGTCGGAGCCCTTTCCCCGTATTAACTCATAGTCGCCATCACCACCACCAGGAGTGGAAATGGGCACCCAGTTCCCAAGAGGCAGTTCTGGGATTTCCACCCAACCCGACTCCGCCACCCCAGAGCCCACCAGCTCAGCCCATTGGGAGGTTTGTCCACCGTTACCTGGCTCAGGACATAGACAGGTCTCCCGTGGGTGAAAAAAATTGGTAAGGCAGGTGGATGAGTGAATATCATGATGCATTTTGCTGAACCCATGGAGGTGAAGCTGACGGATGAAACTCTTCATACAGTCTGTTTCAAACAATTTGTTCCAGCCATCTCTCTCCAAAATCTCCTTTTGAAACAGTTTCTCATTGATACCTATGCAAGGCCCACCATCGTCCCACCAAACTGATGCAAACTGATTGCTGTTGACGACATTCCACAGCCTCTTAGGAAAGGTCAGAGAGAGGAGATTGCCTTCACCCACTGACAGGGCATTACAGATGTGTGTGGCCTTTGGAACAAAGGCTCTTCAGTCAAAGCTTGGAAAGCAGTTTCTTCAAGCAGCTGCCTGAAGTCAAGGAGCCCAGCTGACACCAGCTGGGTCAGGGTGAGTGAAGGGTCTACCGGAGGAGCATAGCTCTCTGAGCCAATTGTGGGAGCCCTTGTTTCTGGAGGAAAATGCAACATCCCGATCCAGGCCCCTGGCTGTCAGATGACTTTCCTCATCTCTAGATGTACTCACTGGTGGCGTGTCCTTCCTTCAAGTACACATGAGTGCAGCATGGCCAGCAGCACCCCTTGACAACAATACAGCTCAGGACATCACAAAGGGGCTCATGTTACTTGGGGGTGACATCACAACACAGCCAGCAAGGGACATAATATAGGGCCAGGCCATACAATGACCTGTCAGCATGCCAACATTCTGGTCCACACACAGTCATCTCACTGGGAAAGTTGACACTCAGATATGGTTTTAAAGTAACAGGCCAAACATTCAGTGCAAACCATGAACTGTCTTTTCGTCCTCGAGCTCCTGGGGCCCCAGACCCACACTGACATACCGACTAGAGAAGGTCAGAGCTCGTTCTCGGAGTCCATTGGCCTTGAGGGCCCTGAACAAGACAGATTTGTGCTTTTAAGTACTGAGCAAAGTCCAGGACGGGTGTCCATGGTCAAGGGCGCAGCCATACCATCCTTTTATTACTGTCACAGCCAGGTGCTCCACAGAGACCCTCCTAACACACCCATGCTGTTGGTCACCAGAAGGCACATGGCAGATTGCTGCTTGGGTGAACGGGTTAGCTAAGTGTCCCACCACCACCTAGCAGATTGACGAGGAAGAGAAGGCAGCCTTCTTCCTGCCTCTCCTCAGCCTGCACTTGTGCCCCCCCACCCCACAGGCAGACACCGTTATATACCATGTCTTCCCGGGCATGGCGTGACAGGGCATTAGCCACTGGCCTCACACATGGCTTACTTTCCTTGACCAACGTCTGCAGGGACACTCAGCCTGGTTTGTTCCCGGGGTTTGAGCTCTGCAATCCTTCTTTGGGGTGTAGTGCTGGGAGAATCACTAAGAGACGGCCATGCAGAGCAGCCCCTCTAGCACATTCTCCCCACATGCAGGGCCACCTCCACTGACGCCCCCACTCGATCTTGGGCACCGAGCTCCATGATCTTCCAGGGATTTCCGTGAACCAGAAATGCCTCCAAACTTGAGGTATTATCAGCCCAGGGCCCAGGCACTCTGGCCCAGTGGGTGAGAGCAGGGGCTCTGCGTGTGGACAGCCCACATTGGCATCTCGGCCCTGCCATTTCCCAGCTGCGTGACTTTGGGCCTCTTATTCAACCTCTTTGACCCTCTGTTTCCTCATGGGGGTAATAGCACCTGCTTCACGGGGTCCTGAGGCTCCAATGGGACGTGCAGCAGGTAGCAAGGGACCTGACACTTAAGTCACAGCTACTGTGGTTACTGAAAAAGGTCTTTTGCCCAATAGCAAGTCTGAAATCTAATGAGCTTATGAAACGATCCATCTGTAGCCTCTGGCTGCCTGCAGGAAATCATTCTATCACCAGCAAGTGGCGGATTTCCTTGTCAATTGCTGCAAACCATGGGCTGAAATACCACCAGAGTTAAGTGCCCATGAAAATGTAGAAACAGCTAGGGCAAGCTAGACACAAATCACAGAGTATTTTATTTAAATGTAAGCAATACTCAGCCACTGATGTGACCGGGGAATGCCTCGGGACCACTAAAAAGCCAATTTCAGGTTTAGACTGTCTTCAAACCTTAGAACATTCTCGTAAGGCTCCTAAGCTGTAACAATGCGGCACGGTGTTCCCTAGCCAACAGTAGAATCTCCTTGACACCCCTCTCCCTCTACATACTGTATGTTCTGGCTCTACCTGAAGACTCATTAGAGATCTTCCCCCAGCCCTGCGTGCCTCGGCCACTCGTGGCAGCTACAGGTTTCCTTTCTTGCTGGCTGAGAACAATTTCAGGGTCCCAGACTGTATCTAAAGCAAGACCCACACAGTGCACATGGAAAATGAGGAACCAGTTTATTGAACAGCTAAAGGGAGCAAAAATAGTGAATTGAGCTACATTTGTTACACACCAAGCAGGAAAGGCTACACCATTCCAAATGTCCCCCCCCTCTCCCAGAAAGAACAGGCTTGCTGGGGGCTGATGCCAGGGTAGAGTCATGTATGTGGTGGATATCAGTTGAGCTTGGTTTAGAGAAGTTAACTACTGCCTGCTTTAAACCCTCTCCTCAGTGAGAATGTGAATGCTCCTTTTATTCTCCTTTAAAAAATGGCCCACTTGTTCCCAGGCAGAAGGCTCTTATTCTGTAGGATCTTTTTTCTTCCCCTTTGACTCAGGGCTGTACCAGCAGCTCTTGGAGCAACTGTACTCCTAGATAAAGGCATGGGCCCAGCCAAAACCATTCTTGTTTGTGGCAGACAAAAAGCCTCAGACCTTAACATACATACAATTCTGCTGTCTGTTTCTAGTCTCAGCAACTTTCTCCAGTGTTCCAGTTTCAATTCGTGTTTTATAGATTTCTTGCAAGCCAGTATTCCCAGAATGTTAGAAAAGTACAAACCATTTCTTGCTAATTGTGGCTGTTCTGGCAGTAGCAGCTACTATGTATGTGGAGAAATTCAAGGGGGAATGGTGATGTCCCCTTAAGGGGTGGCACCCCAGTGGGCAGGACAGGCGTGCCACCATTGGTTTCTACTTCTGCAACAGAACATGTATTTCTCCAGTACAAGCTTGTAAAAAAATACTTTAACAGAATATACTGTACAGAACTAGGATTTAACACGGTATATTACAACGCTAAAATAGTCATATAAATA
Source organism: Ceratotherium simum simum (assembly GCF_057802395.1). Classification (NCBI taxonomy): domain Eukaryota; kingdom Metazoa; phylum Chordata; class Mammalia; order Perissodactyla; family Rhinocerotidae; genus Ceratotherium; species Ceratotherium simum. Next base: position 5,716,797 of record NC_141940.1, on the reverse strand, counting down.
CTATACAGGCACGGAGTCACTCCATTAGAAAGGGCTCACCAATGGGGCCATTAAAAACTGCTGTCAGCATGCCCAAAGAGAAACTTCTTCCACAGCAGGAACACGAACAGTATGACGGCGTGGATACACATGTGGTGCCAGAGAGGTGTATTTACAGTTCCTACTGACTATGCCACAACAGGAGAATCTGAGCTGCACAGCAAGGCTGGCCTGGTTTAAAAATACATTTTCAAATAACACTTTTGATGGGAATTTTAGCACTTTGAAAGCCAGCCATGTAGATGTTCCTTCTCTGGCCTAATCAGCCGCCCTCGATGGGTCCAAGCCAGTTCCTCAGGCACCCGCCTGGAGGGAGATCGCTTTCTCCCTCTCACACACACATTCCCTCCATTGCATCTACATCCACTGACAGACACCCCACACCACACCGCACGTTCCAGTCACCTGCTACCTGTGTGTCCCGTCGTGGTGAGTCACTGGTAGGCATTGAGTGCAAACAAGGCATGAGATGGAAGTACCCGGAGACCCAGCTCCAGTTCCAGTTCTGGGTGGGGTGAATAAAGAGGCAGAGGAAGGTAGAAGAGAGCGTGCGTACCAGTCCACTTACGTTCTGTCCCAGGAAATGGTGTCTAATCTGGCATTTCAATATTTAATTTAGGAGGTGGGAGGACATACTTTCCAGGGCTCTGCGTGATAACTACCCTGGCCTTCTTTCGAAACATAGGAGCGATTTTTGGAGGTTCTGGAACTGGGGTTTCTTCAGTTTCCTCGTTATCTTCATGATGGAGGTCGTAGGAAATGTTTCCGTATTCTCTCAAAAATGGGAATATTTCAAGCAGAAATTGACAGAAATCCTTGCGAATACCAAACCACCCTGAAAAAGAAGAATGTACTTTTTCAACCACTAGCCTCCATTGAATTTCATGTTACTTTACTTTCCTGAATGAGAAATTTCACTTGTACAACGTAATGCTTTACCCTGATGTCTTAGGAATGGAGACTGAACAAGGCCTAAATACCCACTAAGGGCAAGAAGTAAGACTCGCAGCTCTGTGGTTGTCCAAGACGGGCTCCCAGACTGGCAGCGACTGTATGTATCCCCTGGGCCTTGTTAGGGATGTGATCTCGGCTCCAGCTCAGACCTCCTGAATCAGAAACTGTGGCTGGGGCAGGGTAGTCTGCTTGCACAGGCCCTCCTAGGGATTCTCATGGGTGCTCCAGTTTGAGAGCTACTGCTCTATGAGTCTCAAATACCTATGGTGTCTAGACTATGTCAACAACCTCTAATCTTCCCTGCTTGGGATAAACTCATGTATGACAAAGAATGTCATCCAAGAAAAGGATTTCCGTCATCCTGTGGAATCTAGGAGGATGGCAGACACATGTTGGTCTAGGCCAGGAGGTGGCCTGAACTCATGGGGCCACCTCAAAGCTAGTTCTCCAAGACCCGCTCTTCTTCTCTGTGTACCACGGGACCGTGAGCTCACTGCTGGCTCTCCCAGGGTGCAACCCCCCCATTCCATGGAGTTGCAGAAGAGCATGCTCTGGGGCTACATGCAAAGAAGCTCACTGGCTAATGAGGAAGGGACACTTGTCAAAGATCACTTCAAAACTGGGTATCACAGCATGCAGGTGGAGAGGAAGAGAGAGCAAGCAGGGTGCCACTGACAAGACTTGGTGACGTCAGGAATGACACTGGGAAGAGCAAGGAGGACATAGAACCTAGGAGGACTCCCAGCGTTCAGGGGTGACGTGGATTTTCATCTAATCCTCAGGAGCCCCCAGGAAAGTGGATCCCCATGGTACAGCAGAGGGGACGGGGCTCAGAGAGTCTACCTGCCATGGTCAGTCCCACCTCAAATCTCACAGTGCACCGCTAGGGAGACTGGTGCAGGGCAGGGAAAGCAAGGTTGACAGCATGCCCTTCCTTTGGAAGATTCCAAACCTTCCTTAGCCTTAGCTTTCCCATGCAAACTCCTTAATTGGGGCCCTCAGGCTCATTCTTTCATAGAGAAGGGCCACGTGCACGCACGCACGCACGCGCGCGCACACACACACACACACATACACACAGGTCAAGGGCTTCTGAAATGCTGAGTACATACAGTGGTTCCCTCCCTTCTGTCCGAATGTGGTTGCCATCAGAGTGATCAAGGAAAGCCAAAGGGGGACAAATATTGGAATACAAGAGAATGCGTTGTGGCCATCCAGTTTGTGAACGAGCAGGATCTAAAAGAAAGGAAACAGTCAGACGTTCTGTTGATGCAGCACCTGTAAACAAACAATGTCTGAAACCAGACCACCCCTCCTTCGTCAGGTCTCATAAGGAGGAAAGTCAGCTCCACAGGAGACTACAGAAACCCTCTGTTCCGGGGGAAATGAGGAGACAAGCTTTGATATCCTTCCTCACAACTAAGCAAAATCCGTCCACCTGGCAAGTTTCCAGTGCCAGGATTGTTATGGGAAACTCCTCCTGGTGTTTGGAGGAATTAACAGTGCCTATTCTATAATTCTCCACAGAACACAAATACGAAAATACAACATCCAACTTTCTCTTTCTAGAAGTAGAAAAACTGATACATGCGATGCATCATGGGTAGAAAGGTGCAATTCCCACTGCCAGCCCGCAGCCCGCCAAAAGAAAGGATGTTCTAATTTTACTGTCATTGTCTCTCAGCGTGCTCTCCAGGAGTTGGTGCGGTGATTTCCAGGGAGAGTGAGCTGCCTGTATAGGTATGCAGGGGGTGCTGCAGGGCCTGAAGAGTTCTGCTGTTGAAAGCTTACCTCAAAAGTAAGGAGAGGCACGACAATGGTCATCCAGCTCAGTGCCATTGTTATGTGTGTCCTTCGCTGTTCTGCAATCACGTCCATGGAGCGCAGGAACAAGACGGACCACACAATGTAATAGAGGACCACCAGGCACAGAAAGGACATGAGAATCCATAGGGGGACACACACGACCTGAGGGAAGAAGAAAAGAAATATCTCTCTAGTTTGCACCCTAGCATCTGAGGGGAGGCATAGCCAACCCCTTGCTGACCTCTGTAAGGCAGTGCAAGCACGAACGTGGACTGCTGTGAGGACAGCATGGGGAAGAGGACACCAGGCGTTCCCCGTGGGACCTGCCGCCAGCCCGGGAAGTGCCCTGTCATGGGTCACTCTTAGAGTGACAAGCCTGGCAACCGCTCTTCACTCAGGTATGATCTCATTCAGCCTGTGCCTGGCTCTGTCAGCATCACACCCCCGGCGCTGGAGGGAAACAGGGCAGTACTACCACCCCGTGCACACTCGCCCCACCTCACCCTGACATACCCTCTTCACAGGCCATTTCCCCATCTTGCCAGAGGCACTTTGGCCAAAGACTTTGGGGGATGTGCCCCCTGGAAACTGGCTGCCCAAGGCGCATAGGCCCTCTGCTAACTTGCACACTGATGCTGGGAGTGTTTCGCTACCCGGTCCCTGCCGCCTGACCCAGGTGGGTTCCGTGTCTGTTGCTGTTGTACCAGAAAGACCTTGTTGCGCCCCCACACGAGCTCACAGGATAAGTCCTGGGGGCCTCACCAGGCTCCGCTGTGTGACCTTTTCTCCCTCCTGCACTGCCCCCTTGCATACGTCTGTTATCCCTTTGTCTTGTGTTATAAAACAGTAAAATTGGCTGTTTTCATTTGGTGTACAGTTATATGACTTTTCACGCAGGCATGTGGAGATCTGCATAGCACCAGGCAGGACACAGGACAGCTCCTTCACTCCACAAGACTCCCTCGTGCTGCCCCTTCACTCTGTCACACCCTCACCCCACCCATAACACCAGGCAACCACTGATCTGTCCTCTATTATTACATTTTTGTCTTTCCAAAAATGTAATGTAGGTGGAATCATACAGCATGTCACTTTCTAAGACTGCCTTCTTGAAATCAGCAGAATGTCTTTGAGACTCATCCAGGTTGTTGCGTGTATCACAGGTCATTTCTCTTTATTGCTGAGTGGTGATCCAATGGATGGATGCACCACAGCCTGTTTATCCAGTCACCCGGGGAAGGAGATGTGGGTGTTTTCCTGCTTTTGGCTATCACAAATAAAGCTGCTACAAACACTCCAACACGGGTTTTTGTGTGGCTGTACGTTTTCATTTCTCTAGGGGAAATACCCAGGATTGGCACCGCTAGATCATATGGTAACTCCATGTCTAACTTCATTAGAAATTGTCAAACCGTTTTCCAGAGAGCCTGTACAATTTGGCATTCCCACTAGCGATGTGCAAGTGTCCCAGTCCCTCTGCATCCTCCCCAGCATTTGATATTATGCTTTTTATCTTCACTATTTTGATGAGTGCGTTGTGGTACCTCATACTGGTTTTTATTTGCCTTTCCATAAAGGGTAATGATGTCCTTTTCATGTGTTTATTCACCATATGTATATCCTCTTTGTGAATTGTCTGTTCCAGTCTTTTGTCAATTTTTAAGTTAGGTTGTTTGTTTTTTATTTTTGAGTTTTGAGAGTTCTATAGATGTTTTGAATACACGTTCTTGGCCGGACATGTGCTCTGCAAATATTTTCTCTTTGTCAATGGACTGTTTTTTCATTAATTTCTTTTCAATGTTAAGCTTCTTTTACTGACCATGTTGTTGGTGTCATTTCTAGGAACTCTTCACCTAACCCCAGGGCCTAAAGATTTTCTCCTGTTTCCTTCTAAGAGTTCTTTGGTTTTACATTTTATTTTTAGACCTATGACTTGAGTTAGTATATGATTTTTAATCCTCCTGAGTAGCTTAGAGTTCCTGATTATAGGTTTTGCTGTAAAGTCTACGCACAGCCTCTTCCCTGTGTTCCTAAAGCACTTCTGTGATCAGACTCTCATTTAGCGGCATGCCCCTTGTGGGTGGAATGTTAGTGACTGTAACAGCCTCACTTGGTCTCTCTTGATCATTGTGATGCATGCAATCAGATTGCTTCAGCTGCTGGGACTTGCACAGAATTGGGGCTGGAAAATCCCTCTGTTCACCTACAGAAAACATTCACAATTCCTAATCTTTTTTTCTGATTGTACCTTACACTAAAATTTTGGTCTCATCCAGATTTGTCTCCTCCACATCACAACAAAAAGTTTTGAACCCAATTACTGTTCTCCAGATACAGCACCCTGAGGATGTAGGATAGGTGCCTGAAAAATGTTTTTTATTATGAATATTATATCAAAGACTTTGGGCAGAAGTGACGAGTCTTGTCTTTATGCATTATGGAGGCGACTTATGTTCCCTTATTTTCATCCCTATTGCCAAATGAGTATTTTCTTTTTTTAATATATTTTTTAATTTTGTTTTTTTTTTAAAGGTAAACCATGTTCATTACAGAAAATGTCTTATGTGCAAAAGTACACATCAAGATGCTGGGGGGGGGACCCAGACCCCTAGCATGAGCTTATGCCCCATAGGCAATGTAACTCTTCTACCTTTGTTCTCATCTTATTTCTATGCATTAATAGTTGAAACCATACTGTATTCTCTAATTTGCAGCTTGCCATGTATATATATGTATGTACCTATCCATCCATCCATCCATCCATCCATCCATCCATCCATCTTTCTATCTATCTATGCACAATTTTAATGAAACACCCATAAACTGAAGCCACAGGTTACAAGCATGACTTAGACCTCACCCCTGGCAGAAGTGTCAATTGGCACAGCTTTTTTGAAAAGCAAGTTGGCAGTGCAGTTTGTATTTCAAAATCTCAAAAAGTCCCCACCCCCTGGCCCAGTAAAACTGTTTCTGGAGTCTTTCCTAAGAACACAATAAAAAAAATTCATGCAAAGATTTTTTATGCACAAAAATATATGCTGCAGCATGATTTATAATCGCAAAACACTGCTAACAACTTCAATATTCTGAAACAAGGGAATGATTTGGTAAATGCACTGGAAGAATATTTTGCATCTATTAAACTTTAAAAGTTATGTTTATCCTTTTACTGACATAGGAAAATGCTTTTGATACAACGTTAGAACAAAAAAGCAGGATAAAAATTATATATGCAGTATGATTTCAACTATATTTATGAAACAATAAACCCCAAAACAAAAAAAAACACTAACCTGTTATCTCCTAGTGGATTATGAGTGATTATTATTCTATTAACTATGCTTGTCTGTTTTTTCCAAGTTTTCTACAATGAACACGAATTACTTTTATAATAAAAAAGAAAAGTTTATTTAAGGATTTAAAAAGTTACATACAAGCCAGGGCCAGTGGATGATCTTGTCCAGTCTTAAGGCAATGAATATAAACTGGAGAATGTTGACAGAACACAGGATTTCTAACTAAAAATGAAGAGAAGAATCAGTTAAACAAAGTACAAGTTGTCTTCGATACTGCAATTATTTGGCTAATACACTAAAAGGCAGTGGAAATTATAATGCAGTAGAAGTTTCATGAAGTTACACTGGGACCTCCTGATTCTCAGCACTGGAGGAGGGAACCAGTGCTGTGCCAAGGAGAAACCTGTCACTGGCCTCTGGCCTCGTCCCCTCTGCTCAGTGGCTGCCCTTCCCTTTATGCTGGCCCCAGCAATGACCTTGTTTCCAGGCTCGCCAAGTATAGAGGTAATCTGTGGTAGATTCCCCAAGCCTCCTTCCTGGCCCTACCCACAGACATCTCTGTTCCTAACCATCCCCGTACTTCCTTCTTCTTGTACCCAGGACTGGGCCCTGCATCCCACTGCTTCGTTTCTGGCTCCTTGAGAACTCTGTCACATCAAGACATCAATCATAGGTTCTTTACTGCATCTTTAACCCTGCCTCTTCCACTGATCCTTCCCAGAAGCACAGAAACAAGTTCAACTCATTCCCATTAAACACAAAACAACCCCAAGACCAAATGAACCCACCCCTCCCTTGACCCAGTATTCCCTCCTAGCCCCAGCTCTCTCTGTTACCATCAAGCTTTGTGAGACATCGTGGATACTTAAGCCCCTATGGCCTTCCCTGCCATTCCAAGCTCCACGCACTGTGATCCGGCCTCCACCCCCACGAACACCGAGAAACTGCTTTCATCAAGGTTGCCAATAACCTCTGCAACATCAGGCCACTTCAGTTCGCACCCTCCTGGGGCATCTCTGCAGCTTCTGATGGTGCTGAACACTCCTTCCTCCTGCTAGGAGCCCAGCACACAGCCCTGCCCTCCTCCTGGTACTCTGATGGTTCCTTTTCAGTCTCCTTTTCCTCTCCTTAAATGGTGATGCTCCCCAGAGCCTCAAATTCAAGCTTCTCTCCCCACTAGAGAGACATGGACACAAACACACATGCTTTTGCTCATTCGCTCTGCCCTGGGGGTGGGGGAGAAGAAATGTCATCCACACCCCTGGTTTGCCCAGACCCAGCTCTCCTAGAGGCACCTCAGATGAAGGCAGACCCAAACTGAGTTCATTACCCCCATGCCGCCTTTACCCTGTCCCACTCCTTTCGACAGCCTCCCGTTTCACTGTAGGCTACCACAGTGGCCTATTACCCAAACCACAACACCGGAGAGCATTCTATCATTCTTTTCCCACACTCTCATATTAAATCACCATATCCTGTCCTCTCTACCATCCAGATGTCTCTTGAATCCCCTGCCTGCTCTCCATCCCCATTCCTATTGCCTAGTCAGGCCTTCCTCATCACCAACCCTCCCAAAGCGCTCCAACAGCCCCCTGACTAGTCTCCCAGCTTCCAGTCTTGAAGGCTCTCTGCTCCCAAATGCCCTCCAGGCGGTATTCCTTCTGGCTACAATATTCACCACCACCTACAGAATGAAAATCACATGAAGCCATCTGATCTGGCCCAGAGCTTCCCAAAGTTCTCAGTTTACAGAGCATTTAGTGACTCAGCAATTCTTTCAAAGGCCTCTGAGCCAAAAGAAATACCTAACTGTTCCACTGATTTAAGTAATTAGATCCAAACTTAGTAAGTATTTATGTCCCAAGTAGCCATCTAAAAAAAAAAACTCACATAAATCGAAAGAAAAATATTACTTTTATTTCATTCTTAAATAACCACAACTAATTCTGAAGGGGATGTGTGTGCCTGTTGGGCACTGCACCATTTCTCAAGACACTTCCACCCTCATTACCTACTCTCCACGCGGACTTGTCCACAGTACTACCTTCTCATCACAGCAACTGCCAACAACCCAGCTTCTTCTACGACATCACCAAAAGGAATGTAGTGCGACCAATTAATAACACCGTGAACTACTTGGAGCTAGTAGTTCATATGGTATCCCACAGATGTCAGGTATCACTGCTTTTCCCTCAAAAACATCCACTCCCATGGAGCCCCTGTGAGTTCACTATGGCACCCTGGGGCAGCTCGGCACATGCTTTGAGGACTGAGGATCTGGCCCCTACTCAGCCCAATCCCTCTATACAGCCTCCCTTTCCCCCAATGCCACAATTCCCTCCTTTCCACTTTATGCTCCAGGCATATTTTTTTTATTGTGGTAAAATACACATAACATAAAACTTACCATCTTAACAATCTTTAACTGTGCAGTTCAGTGGTATTAAGTACATTCATATTGTTGTGCAACCATCACCATCATTCATCTCCAGAACTCTTGGCATCTTGCAAAACTGTGCTCCAGTCCTATCTGAGCCACCATAGTACACTCAACATGACAGATTTTTCACCTGCCTCTATGCCTTTGTATGAGTTATTCCTTCTGCCTGGAAAATATCACCCACTTCCCTACCTGCATAGGGCACCCTGGCAAACCCTGACTCCTCCCTCAAGTCTCTGTGTGAGCCTGTCCAGTCATGCTCTAGCAAACATAGGTGATCCTCCTCCTGGGACACAAGAGCCAAGAAGGAGCCCAACTCTAAGCACGGTGTTTCTCCTCGTAGGTAGGAACACCAGGAGCATGACTACACAAATGACTTACTTTCTGTAACTCTGCATTAGGAGAATAAGGTTTCATGCTCAATGTAGTCCTAGCCCTTGCATATGCTTTTACTTTCTAAGAAACAAAGTTCTAAATTTTTAGTTTCTTAAACCTCCTCCTCAGCCCCTATCCAACCATATTTAGTAAACTCTCTCAGTGCTTTTCAACCTGGGCAACACTGCTGCCCGGGGAGGGGCTAGGAACAGAGAAGGGGCACTAGTGGACATCACAAAGACTGGAGGCAGGGGCAAATATCTCCACTAGTGTTTAGTTGGCTGAGGTCAGGAATAAGTGTCCTGCAATGCATATGACAGTCCTGTCCAACAAAACATTTCCTATCCAAAAGGCCAAGAGCACATGCCCCACCCACACTGAGAAACGCTGAACCAAATAGGTAACATCTAGAATGTTTGATCTCAGTGATTTTGTTTAATGTAAGCTTTTGTAAATGATTTTTAAAACTCAGTTTGACTTCGTTTGCTCAGGTAATAGAAAAAGCACACAAAGCGACAGAGGCATAAAGCAGAGAGGTAAGGATGACTATAACCAATGTAGGGAATACAGCTTCAGGGGAAGGTAGATAAGGAGTTTGGAGCTAGTGGAGAAATCTGAGTTTAGAAATGTGAATTTAGAAGGCAACGGAACATACGTGGCAGTGGAGGCAGGAAGTGTGAACAAGATCATTCAGAGGGAGTATGCAAAGTGAGGATAGAAAATGCCTAAGACTAAAATCCTAAGAAACAGCAACTTGTGAGGAGCAGAAGGAGGAAGAAGAATTCAGCAAAGGAGCTGAAGACAGAGGTGGCCAGACTGGTCAAAGGACCAGGGGTGTCAGGAGCTAGAGAGTGGCCAGTGGCCAGAAAAGCTGAGGACTGAAAAGGGTGCACTGGATTTGGCCCTATGGCTCTCAGTGCCAGCTTCCAGGGAGCACAGGGGCTGAGCAGGGAGCACGAGGTCAGAGCAGCACTGTTTCAGGTAGCCTTTCTGTGAACGGAAGGAGAAGGCACAATAGCCAAATAGGACCGAGAGTGTTTTGCTGCTGGCATTTTGTTTTCTCTTTCAGATGAGAGACCAAAGTTGCTGGAGAGAGTATGGATAAGTTCAGGAGCTAATGCTTAGAGGAACCAGAAGGAGAGAGGGTCTGAAGCAGGAGTGTGACTGGCCTGCCCCAGCAGGCAGGATGGACAGGCAAAGGTCTTCAATGACTCCTGGGGCACAGAGGATGGGGAGGGCCCCATGCAGAGACAGATATGTAAGGGGATGTGCGGGGGCAAGGAGGGCCTAGCTCAGTGCTTCTCAACCTTGCTCTCAGAACTGTTCCCCAAGGAGTCTTTTAGACATTTGTTTCCTAATCGCACTCCCTTGTGATATTTTAATACCATCGGCAAGCAGCCAGAGGGGGCAGTGCGGAGAAGAGGCTGTTAAGGAAGTGCAGGGAGGGTGAGAGTGGGCCCTCAGAGGTACTCCTCCTCCACAGTCCACCCCGACCACCAGTCACACCCACACCCTCTCCCCCAGCACCAGAGTCACAGCAGAGTGGAGGAATCGCTCTCCCTGTTCAAGGCCAAGCCCTTCCTGGTGCTCAGGGTCCTGTTCCCTCTGGTTCCCATGGGGCCATGCTTTATCACCCTCCCTCTCTATAGGCACCTTCCTCTCAAGATTCACATGCTGTGAGCCACTCTCCAGCTCCTATGCTCCCTTCCAACCCAACTGCTGTCTCCTTCCTCCACTCTTGATCCACACAGTTCAAAACAAAGCATCCATACTGTCCAGTTCTCCTCTCAACCCATCTGTATAGGGCTGTGGGCCCTCAGCTTCCATGCGGTTTGGTGCATGGGCTTTGGAGTCAGGCTGATTGAAATGGAATCCCGGCCCTGCCCCTGAATGAGTGGCCAGAACAAATTACTGACCCTCTCTGGAAAATATGGATGCACTTACTTCACAGGGTTGTTGTGAATCTTGAGTAAGATACTACTGCATGTGAAGTGCCTAGCCCAATGCCTGGCACACAGGCACTGCTCCATAAATCTATCTGCAATTATTTTCATTACTAGTATTAGTATTGCTAAGACTGCCTTTTTATTCATCTGTGTATCCCCTACGTTTAGGCAAAAGGAGCTTGGCATATAGTAAATACTTGATAAATGTTTACTGAATGAATAAAGAAACACATGGGCACATCAGCTAGTGGAGAAATCTGAGTTTAGAAATGTGAATTTAGAAGGCAACGGAACATACGTGGCAGTGGAGGCAGGAAGTGTGAACAAGATCATTCAGAGGGAGTATACTAACCAGAGAGCCAATGAAGTGCTAGATCTTGGGGTCTGAGGTGGGATGGTGGTTAATTTTATGTGTCAACTTGGCTGGGCTATAGCACCCAATTATTTAATCAAACACCAATCTAGGTATTGCTATGAAGGTACTGACTTTAAAGGAGATTACCCTCAATAATGTGGATGGGTATCAACCCATCAGTTAAAAGGCCTTAAGAGCAAAAACTGAGGTTTCCTGGAAAGGAAGAAATTCTGCTTCCAGACTGCAGCATCAACTCCTGTGAAGTCTCCAGCCTGCCAGCCTGCCAGCCTGCCCTATGGATTTCAGACTTGTCAGCCCTCACAATGGCATGAGCCAGTTCCTTCAAATAAATCTCCTTATATCTATATCTACACCTATCCCTGTATCTACATCTACATCTACCCTATTGGTTCTGTTTCTCAGGATAAGCCTGACAGGTGGACAGGGAAAGATTTAAAGCTGGAAGAAGCCTGATGGGTTGGTGAAAAACCAGTGTTCTAAGTCAAGAAAGAGAAACATGATTATTTCCATCATCTTTTGTTTCCTTATATACCATGATCTAGAGGTAATGATCAATGTCTTCCTAATAAAGGGAAAGAAATCTACATTACAATAACTAACCAAAATATTTTACTTCTTAAAACATTCTTAAATATATAAAATCTCACCTCCAGTGACCTGTCATGTCGAAAGCCCCAAACACAAGCTGCAACAGACACCGGGGAAACAAAGAATAGCGGCATGAAGACGAGAAGCCAGAAATGGCTTCCTCTTTCGATCCTGTCACAGACTAGCACTTCAAACATCAGCAGGAGCAAATGGATGCCCACGGCAATTAACATGGCTTTAAACTCCACACACGTTTCTCCTTCTGCTCTAAAAAGGAACAGAAGAAGACGAAAAACACCCTCAGTTCAGAATCTCCATTAGAAGAAAGCAGTCCAAGGCAAATACCAATTTATGTTGATACTATGAATTGTATTTGTAAATCTGACAAAAAGCAAAGGAAACTCAGGTAGAAAGCTAACCTAAACTTAATCTTTAATAAGTAATCTTTCAAACATCAAAGAAATACTACATGACAAGAAATGAACACTGTAACCAAACTAGACTTAAAGTTTTAACCGTATAAGGATATTCTCAGAAGTAACAGCTGGTTATCATTTTCCTGACAGTGTACATAAACACTATTGTTCATAACTTTAAATTCAACTACTTCTAAGATTATTCAAGCTGATTGCTTCTACTGCTAAAAACTGACAAATATTCCTTAAATCTCATTATTCTCATCTGTCAATGAATTAAAAACCACGTAAATCACATTTCATGCAATGCTATATAAACAACTCCAGCTTTATCAATAAGTGTGGGTTATATTCCAAGAAAATACAGTAACATAGTTAGGTGCTATTTTAAAATGCAAATAAAAAGTATGAATGCCTTTTAATTTTCCTTTCTATTCCATTAGGATGAATTAATACCTGCAGATGAAAGAGAGAAGAGCAAAAGAGTTAAACAAAATCAGTTGAATTAGTTGTTTAAGTATCATGCATGAACTTAATAGGCTAACGGTTGAAAATAATAAGACCACTGATCATGAAAATGCTTAATAATGCATTTGGAAGGCCTGCAATGTTTCATTCAAAATATAGATGAACATTTATGATGTGTCTTGTTGGTGCTAAATACACCTGAGTTTAGGACACAGAGAAAATGACATCAGTGGTCATTTCTGTAGGGTCCAACAGCATTCCATTGGATATTGCTGACACCAGAATGACCACACCTGTACATTCAGTGCATTCAACTACATACATACAATTCCTTTCCTTGCTCTAAATATCTTAAATTAAACCAAGAGAGAAAAGTTCAAATAGCTTCTAAACATCAATTAGTGGAATGCAAAATCTTCAGTTATTCAACTTTTCATTCTTTGAGTAGCAATCATACCTGAAAGTAGCTCATAAAAAAGAAAAGATTTGCAGTCACACAGGTAATCTTAAAAACAATATCTAATAACTTTAAAACAATGACACATGAATGTGCCTCACCTGCTAAGGCTCTTTGTGTGGCTATTTTAAAGTTCTCAGATATCTATGTGGTAATGTATTTTACATGATCTAAATCCTGTTTTTAAAGTTAACCAAGAATTAAACAAGTTGAGGTGGTCCCAACTTCTATATTTTTCTCACATGAGCAGCCGCATGTGTCCACCTCTGTCTTCCCCACCCACCCAATGGGCATTCCTTCATTTCCCATCTTCCTGATGAAGGTTGAGAATAGCCCCCCACTCTCAAACCCCCTTTTCTCCCTTCTGCAGTTCCACTCTCTGCGAGGGAGAGAGGAGACACTCTCAGAGGTCCCAGCAGCACCAGGCCGCACACACAGGAACCTGGAGCAGCAAGGCATCTGAGAAGAAGGGCAGAAGGGCACGGAGGAGGTGAAGGTAAAGGCCCCACCTCTGCCAACCTTAAAGTCTCTGCTCTCCTCCGCAGCACCTGGGCCTCATTTTTCTCTGTTTGGGGGCTCACTTTCCTGGCCAAGCTCCCTCCTCCATACCGTTCACACTCCTAGGGCCCCAGCACTAGGGGTTTGGGACAAGAGGCGCCCAGGTCCAGGATGGAACTGGAGAAGGATATATCTCCGATGACCAAAGCTAGAACTTTTGTTTGCAGAACTGCTCCTACAAACATGAGGGTTTCACACCTCCTCGTCTAGCATGGTATAACACTTATACATTTTGGATGTATTTTAGATTACACAGGCTTTTATGGGCTGGCCAGAAACTGAATCACCCAAAATAACACTGCTTTTGCAAGAAAATGCATATCAAACTAGACTAGAACTCAGCTGTTTTTTTTTTTTTTTTAACTTAGACTAGAACTCAGTTTGCCTGTATTATAGTTCTTATAAAACCCCAGATAGGTACAAAAGAAAGTAGTCCTTACTTTAACAAAAGTGAAAAACATGATATTGCTCCCTCAGGATAGAGACCAATGGGTTTTATAAAGCAGTATTACCGATATTGGGGATTTCGTGCCCAGACTCCAGTTCCAACTGAGGCTCCAACAATGACCATTAACTTCCACAGCCATATTGGAGCAAAGACAGCCCAGTAACTCCACTGAATGATGCCATCCAGACGAAGGGCCAGCAGCACAGAGAACAGCAGCAGACAGGCATAGATGAGGAATTTACTAGGAGAAAAGTAAAATGATTAAAGAGAATTCACATTTACAAATATGTGATACTGAAATGGGGAGTAATAACAGCAGTACTTTTTAGCACATTAAAAGAGCCATTAATTCAACAATTGTTTATTGAAAAGTTCTGTGTAATAGACCCACTGTGTTAGGGGATAAGAGAAACATAAAGAAGACTAAAATAAATTCCCTGCTTTCTACAGCTTCCTGGTAGGAGAAAGTCCACACAGAAACATATAATTATAATACAGCATGACATGTGCCATAACGGTGCTATGGGCAGAGTGCAATGGGAGCCCAGAAGAGGAAATATGGATTCTGTCTGGGGGCACTGGGAAGCCGGGAGTTGATAACCCTGGAGCTGGTTCCAGAGGATACATGGAAATCTGCCAGGCAGCAAAGGATGTGAGATGATGAAGATGAGATGATTCCAAGCAGAAGAATCTAGCTGTACCAAGACATGGAGATTGGAAAAGGTTGACATGTTCAGGATATGGTCAAGTTCTATTACTAATTATTTGATTCTTCTTTTAAAAAGGCAGCCATCTGCCACATTTATATACAGTAAAATTATAGTACATTATACTTTTCCTGACTGAATAAATTATGCATACACACACACACATTTCACATAAAAGGGACTTCCTGAAGAGGATAGCCTTAAAATATTAATCAGAAATTACACTGTTGAGGACTTCTACTCCAGCTTTGATGTAATAATAAGAGGGTTTTCCTTCCCACCTTAAACAAGAAACTGGAAAAAATACACGAAACAACAGTTTTCAGACACTGGACAACAGGCAGTGAAGGACCATGATGGCAGAAAGAAATAAAACAAAGGAGGTAAACTCTTATTATTGTCCTAGCTTACTGCCTGGAGGCAGTTTCTAGGCCACAGCAAGAGGGTAGTTAAAACCCAATACTATTGACAATTACACTAAATGTAAATGGTCTAAATACCAATTAAAAGACAAAGATTGTCAGACTGGATAAAAAAAAGCAAGACAACTGTATGCTATAAGAGACACACTTTATCTATCTATAAAGTCACAGATAGATAAAAGTAAAAGAACAGAAAAAGTTATACCAATAAAACACTAACCAAAAGAAAGTTAGGGTGACTGTATCAATATCTGTTTTAGTATTCTACTGCTGCTGGGACAAATTACCACAAACTTAGCAGCTTAAAACAATACAAATTTATTTTCTCACAGTTGTACATGTCAGAAGTCCAGACAGACTTGGTTCGTTTCTCTGTTCAGAGTCTCATAAGGCTGAAATCAAGATGTCAGTTGGCTGCGCTCTTATCAGGGGACTCTGGAAAGAACCTGCTTCCAAGTTCACTTAAGTTGTTGGCAATCTAGTTTCTTGTGGTTGTAGGACTGAGATCCCAGTTTCTTTGCTGGCTGTCAGCTGGGGGATGCCCTCAGATCCCAGAAGTCTCTGTCTGATCCCTGCACATAGGCCTTTACATCTCAAAGCCAGCAAGAGCATATCAAATCTTTCTCATGCTTGGAATTCTTCTGCCTTCTCCTTCTGCCATAATGCTCCTGCTTCCAGAGAAAGTTCTCTGATTTTAAGAGCTTATGTGATTAGATTGGTTCCACCTGGACAATTCAGGATACTATTTCTATCTTAAAGTCCATAACTGTGGTACGCAGAATTCCAAAGACGTTCCTGACCTATGGTTATTCAGTCAAACACGAATATAAGTACTACCATGAAAGGATTTGGCAGGTGGAATTAAGGTTACTAATCAGCTGACCTTAGAAAAGGGAGATTATCCTGGATTATCCAGGTGACCCCAATGTAATCATATGAGCCCTTAAAAGTGGAAGAGGAAGGCATATGAGTAAGTCAGAGAGATGTGGCAGAAGAGGAGAGATGAGGTAGAAGGGGAAGTCAGAGATTCCAAACATGAGAAGGACTCAACTTGCCCTTGCTGGCTTTGAAGATGGAGGAAGGGCGCCATGGGCCAAGGAATGCAATCAGACTCTAGAAGTTGAGAATGACTCCTGGCTGACAGCCAGAAAGGAAATGGGGTCCTTAGCCCTGCAACCACAAGGAACTAAATTCTGACAACAACCCAAGTGAGGTTGGAAGCAGATTAATCCCTAGAGCCTCCAGAAAGGAATACAGCCCTGCTACCACCTTGATTTCAGCCTTGTGAGACTCTAGCAGAAGACCCAACTGAGCCATGCTATACTTGTACTTCTGACCTACAGAACTGTGAGATAATAAGTTTGTGTAGTTTTAACACACTAAATCTGTGGTAATTTGTCATGGAAGCAATAGAAACTAATACTGTAACCTTAAATACATCTGCAAAGTCCCCTTTACCATGTAACATAACATATTCACAGGTTCCAGGGCTTAGGGCCTGGATATCTTTGGGGGGCCATTCTGCCTACCACAATATAAGACAAGGTATATTTTTGAACAAGGAACATTACCAGGGATAAATAGGGGCAGTTCATAATGATAAAGAGGTCAATTTGTCAAAGAAAATCCAACAACTGTAAATATTTATACACGGTACCTAATAACAAAGCTTCGAAATACATGTAGAAAATATTAATACTTAAAACATTAAGGATAAATAGAAAAATCCACAATTATTGGAAATTAACACTTCTCTCTCAGTAACAGATAGAACACATAGAAAATTACTACGGATATCAACCAATATGACCTAACTGATATTAATAAAGTATTCCATCCAACAAAAGCAGAATACACATTGCTTTCAAGCGCACGTGGAACACTGACCAAGACAGACTGAATTCTGGGCCACAAAATGAGCCTCAACAAATTTAAAAGGATTGAAATCATACAAAGTAAATCTCTAAGCACAATGAAACTAAACTGAAAATGAATAACAGAAATATCTGGGGAATTCACAAAATATTTTTAAATTAAATAACCCTCTTCTAAATAATCCATTGGTAAAAGAAAAAAAATCACAAGGAAAATCTGAAAAATTCTGGACTAAAAGAAAGTGAAAATACAACTAAAATTCGTGAAATACAGCTGAAGCAGTACTTAAGGGAAATTTATAGCATCAAATGCTTACATTAGAAAAGATCTGAAGTCAACAATCTAAGATTCACCTTAAACTAGGAAATTTTTTGTGTGTGTGAGGAAGATCGGCCCTGAGGTAACATCTGCCAATCCTCCTCTTTTTTTGCTGAGGAAGACTAGCCCTGGGCTAACATCCATGCCCCTCTTCCTCCACTTTATATGGGCCGCCGCCACAGCATGGCATGACAAGCGGTACGTCAGTGCATGCCCGGGATCCAAACCAGTGAACCCCGGGCCGCTGCAGCAGAGGGCGCAGACTTAACTGCTTGTGCCACCGGGCCGGCCCCTAGAAAGGAAATTTTTAAAAAGTAAACAAAAGAAAGGAAATGATAAATATCAGCAATGAAATACAGTAGAAAGACATTAGAGAAAAATCAATGAAAATAAAAGCTGGTTCTTTGAAAAGATCATGAAAATTGGTAAACGTATAGCCAGAGTGACAAGGAAAAAAACAGACACAAATTACCAATATCGGGAATGAAAGCAGGAACATCACTACAAATCCTACAAACATTGCAGGGATTAGAAGGGGATATTATGAACAACTTTATGCAAGTAAATATCTTGAAAGAAAGATGTTATGGAAGTTCACACAAGAAGAAATAGGTACTTTCATAACCCTATATCTAGTAAAGAAACTGAAATTGTAGTTAAAATCCTTCTCACAAAGAAAATGTCAGGCCCTGAAAAAATCTACCAAACACACAAGGAAGAAATTGCACTAATTTTTCAAAAACTCTTGCAGAAAAAGATGAGGGAGGAACATTTCCCAATTTATTTTATGAGGCCAGCATTAAACCTGACCAAGAAAGAAAACTACAAACCAAATCCTTCATGAACATAGATGCAAATGCCTTAAAAAAATTAGCAAATTGAATTCAGCAAAATATAAAAAGGATACTATATTATCACCAGGTGTGGTTTAGCCAGAATTGCAAGCTTGGCTTAACATCCGAAGTCAACTAATGTAAATCACTGTCAATAGAATAAAAAAGAAAAAACATATGACTATCTAAATAGTTCCAGAAAAAAGCATTTGACATAATTCACTACCCATTCAAGACAGAAGCTCTAAACAAATTAGGAACAGAAGGGTGTCTATGAAAAATCTATGGTTATAACTATGCTTAATGGTGAGAGCCTAAATACTTTCCCCCTAAGACAGGAAACAAGGCAAGTCTGTCCACTTCAATACATCTATTCAACATTGTACTAGAGGTCCTAGCCACAACAATAATACAAGAAAAATAAATAAAAGGGATAAAGATTTGAAAGGAAGAAGTAAATCTGATATTTGCAGACAACATGACTATCTATGTAGAAAATCCTAATTAATCTACCAAAAATACTAATAAATCTAATAAGTGAATTTAGCAAAGCTGCAGGATACAAGATAAATGTATAAAAAATATTATTGTATTTCTACATGCTAGCAATGAGAAATTGGACACTGAAATTTTTAAAATATATATCATTTACTGCAACTTTCTTATAAATCTAAAACTATTCTAAAATTAAAAGTTTATGAAGAAGCTACCATTTACAACAGCATCAAAATATGAAATATTTAGAGATAAATGTAACAAAATATGTGCAAGACTTGTACACTGAAACCTATCAAACACTACCAAGAAAAATTAAAGATCTAAATAAATGAAGAGATATACCATGTTTCTGGATTAGAAAATTCAATATTTTTAATATTTACATCCTCTATTTGTTTCCTATGGTTGCTATAACAAATTACCAACAATTTGGTTGCTTAACACACATTTATTCTCTTATAGTTCTGGAGGCCAGAGGTCCAAAATGGGTTTCACTGGGTTAAAACTAAGATGTCAGCAGGGCCCTGCACCCTCTGGAGACTAAGGGAGAATCCATTCCTTGTGTTTTTCAGTTTCTAGAGCTGCATTCCTTGCACTCTTTGGGCCCCGTCCTCCATCATCAAAACCAGCAGTGCAGCATCTTCAAATCTCTTTCTCTGCTTCCATCACATTGCCTTCTCTTAATAGTATCTCCTTCTGCCTTCCTCTTATACGAGAACCCATGACTGCATTTAGGGCCCATCTGGATAATCCAGGATACTCTCCCCATCTCAAGATCTTGAACTTAATTACATCTTTTGCTATATAAGGTTAATATCCACCTTTTTGCCATAGAAGGTAACAGTCACAGGTTCCATGGATTAGGAAGTGGATACCTTTGAGGGCCATTATTTAGCCTACCACACCCATCAAATTCCTCTAAAGATTCAATGCAATCCCAAATGAAAATCCCAGCAGCCTCTTCTGTAAAAATTGACATACTAATTCTAAAAGTTATACGAAAATGCAAAGGACCTAGAATGGGCAAAACAATTATGAGAAAGAACAAAGTTGGAGAACCCATACTACATGCTTTCAAGGCTTACTATAAAGCTACAATAATCAAGACAATGTGGTATTAGCATCAGAAGAGATACAGAGAACAGAATAGAGTCCAAAAACAGACCCATACATACATAGTTAATTTTTAACAAAGGTGCCAAGGCAATTCAATGGAGAAAGGATTGTGTTTCAACAAATAGTGCTGAAACAACTGGATAGATGGGATAAATGCATCTAGACTTTTTTTTTTGCTGAGGAAGATTGGCTCTGAGCTTATATCTGTGCCCATCTTCCTCCCCTTTGTATGTGGGACACCACGACAGCATGGCTTGATGAGCAGTGCGTCAGTCTGCGCCTGGGATTTGAAGCTGTGAACCCCAGGCTGCCAAAGTGGAGTGTGTGAAATTAACCACTATGCCACTGGGCCAGCTCCATATCTAGACTCTCAACCTCACAGCATATAGAAAAATTTATGTGAAATGGATCACAGACCTAAATATAATTGCCAAAACTATAAAACACAAGGGCAAAAAATACTTGCCACCCAGGCAAAGATTTCTTAGATGGGATACAAAATTGGACTTCTTCAAAATTAAAAACTCTTACTTTCCAAAAAACACAATTAAGAAAATGAAAGGCCAAGCCACAGACTGGGAGAATATATTCTGAAAACATATATCTGACAAAGTACCTGTATTCAGTGTATATAAAGGACTTTTACAACTAAAAAATAAGAATATCTAATTAAAAATGGCAAAAAATAAGAACAGACACTCCATCAAAGAAGTTATACAAAAGGCAAATAAGCACATGAAAAGATACTCAATATTTTCAGACATTAAGGAAATACAAATTAAAAAATAAGATAAAACTACTCACTCACCACAATGGTTAAATTAAAATGATCAACTATGACAATTGTTGCTAAGGATGTGGAGCAACTGCAACCCTCATATTTTGCTGGTGGGAATGCAGAACAGTACAGCCACTTTAGAAAACACTTTGGCAGTTTCTTATAAAGTTTAAGTACATACTTACTCTATGGCCCAGCAATCCCATGCCAACATATTCACTCAAGAAAAAGGAAAACATATGTCCACACAAAGACTTGTATTCGAATGTTCAAAGCAGCTTTATTTATAATAGCCACTGGAAATAAGCCAAATGTCCATAAACTGGTGAATGGTTAAACCAATTATGGTATATCAGTTCAACAGAATACTAATTAGCAGTAAAAAGGAACAAATTAGGCATGCATGCAACAACATGGATGAACCTCAAATGCACTATGCTAAGTAAAATAACTCAGACTGAAAACACAACATACTGGATGACTCCATTTATTTGACATTCTTGAAAAGGCAAAAGTATAGACACAGAAAACAGATCAATGTGGTTCCCAGTGGCTGTGCTGGGGGAAAGGATGACTATAAAGGGAATTTTCTGCAGTGATGGAACTGTTCTATATCTATATCTTTGGGTAGTGGTTACACAAGTATACGGATTTATCAAAACACATATGACTGTGCTCTAAAAAATAGTAAATTTTATTGCATGTAAAATATACTTCAATAAACCTGGCATATCTATTGATCTATCTACATATACACGACAACATCAACAGCTAACATTTACTGGATGTTTATGGAATGTCAGGTACTGTGGTGCTTTTCATGCATTATCTCACTTAAGCCTCACAGCAACCCTATGAAGGAGGCATTTTCACTATTCCCACTTTACAGATGAGGAATGAAAGCTTAGATGTTAAATAACTTGTCCAAGCAGCTAGCAGCTCACAGAGCTGGGATTCAAACTAAGATCTATTTGACTTACAAATTCCTTTAATTGAATACTATACAACTGACTTTATACTGATAATTCAACATTCTTGGAAAAGCATCTGGATAGATATACACTAAGGATTAAAGGTGATCTCCAGCGGGGAGGCATAAGGACAGTCTTTATACTCTTTTGCTCAAGATTGCTGATTTTTCTGCAAGGTGCATGTACCACTTTTGTATTATGAAAAACAACATAAGAAACTTCAATTGGAAAAAAAGGGGGAGGTTGTAAAGGGATGGGACCTACAAAATTCAACTCAGAAACAAACCTCTAAGAGTGTAAACTACAGTGAGAGGACCCTCAGATTTGGAGAAGTTGCTAACTAGAATATATACATAGCACTTTTGTGTCATAGTAGTCTTGTCTATAACAGCAGGGTAATATGTACCTCATAAGGTGGTTGTGAATACAAGATAATGAACATGAAAAGTGCTTTATGTAAAGCACTAAATTAGCAGTTCTCAAATTTTTCTGTATCAGGACTCCTTTACACTCTTAAAAATTACTGAGGGTGGCCGGCCCCATGGCATAGTGGTTAAGTTCAGTGTGCTCCACTTAGGTGGCCCAGGTTCGCAGGTTCAGATCCCAGGCATGGACCTACATCACTCATCAGCCATGCTGAGATGGCAACCCACATACAAAACAGAGGAAGATTGGCACATATGTTAGCTCAGGGCAGATCTTCCTCACCAAAAAAAAAAAAAAGAATTACTGAGGACCCCAAAGAGCTTTGTTTATATAGGTTATACCTATTGATATTTACTGTATCAAATTTTAAAACTGTTATTTTAAAAATATTTATTAATTCATTAAAAATAATAAACTCATGGGGGCCGGCCCAGTGGCATAGTGGTTAAATTCGCACGCTCCATCTTGGTGGCCCGGGGTTCACAGGTTCAGATTCCAGGCCTGCACTGACGCACTGCTTGTCAAGCCATGCTGTGGTGGCGTCCCATATAAAGTAGAGGAAGATGGGCACGGATGTTAGCCCAGGGCCAATCTTCCTCACCAAAAAGAGGAGGATTGGCATCAGATGTTAGCTCAGAGCTAATCTTCCTCATACAAAAAATATTAATAATAATAATAATAATAATAAACTCACATACATTAACATAAGTAACATAATTTTAATGAAAAAAGAAACTATTTTCCAAAATTGTTTTTACAGTTTTGCAAATTTTTTAAATGTCTGGCTTCATAGAAGACGCCTAGATTCTAATATCTACATCTGCATTCATTCTGTTGCAATATGTTGTTTGGGTTCAAAGCATATGAAGAAAATATGGCCCCACAGAGATATGTAATTAGAAATGAACTGAGTGTTTTAATAGCTCTTTCAGATAAAGGTGGATATTCTTCTTTGATAGGACACCAAAACTCAACAAGTGGTAGTTTCTTGAAGGTTAACTGTGATATGGAATCTGAAACCCTATCAATGAACTTTTTCTGGTCTGGCTACATTAAAATCCATTGGTCTCTCTTATACTTGGAATGAATCTTTTATCCCCTCATGATTGTAATACCATGTAGGGTCCATTGGAAAATATCGGTTCACTGAGTAATGAAGATCTTTCAAATGTTGACATATTTCACTATACAACAACAACAACAAAAAATCACATTAGTTATTATCACAACCCACTTCATCAGAAATATTTTAAGTATTGGGAGGTCATCAAGCTCAGTGAAAATCATCAACAAGTAAGTATATATCATGGTAAACTGGGACGTGGAAAGTTTACTTTCCCTGGGAGAGCTGGGAAGGGAGGTGGGATTTGGGCAGTAGGTTGGGGATAGGGAATTCCAGACAAAGGGGATAAGATTTTTAAAAGTATGAGATAGTTTTTTGTATCCCAGGAGACTGGAACATGTGGAATACATTCTGTAAATCTTGGGAGGTTGGGTGCTGAGGAGAAAAGGCACCAGAGGAAATAAGGGAAAGGTAGGCTGGGGTAAGAAGGCAGGGAGATTTGAATATCAGGTAAAGTCCTAGGAACTTATTAATAGTCAATAGAGAGCCACTGAAGATTTTCTGAGTAAGAGTGACAAAAAGTATAGAAGAGTGTGTAAGGTAGATTGTAATTGGTAGAGACTGGAGACAGAAATTCTCCACAATTCATAATAAACTGACAAAAATATACTGAAAATTGCCTAACCACATGGATCTTTTTCAAGATTCACTTGTTGAGCAGCGTAGCAGAGTTGAAGAGATTATTTATGCAGCTTTATTTGAGCCTCAGGTTCCTCATGAGCAAAATACAGATACTACTACCTCTACCAGGCAGTGCTGAGGTAAGGATTAAAGAACCAATCAGAAAGCACTTACTGCAGGGCTTGGCACCAAGCAGGTAATACTCAATAAATGTTAGTTTCCTCCCTTAAATAATGACTGAATCAAGGATGAAACAGAACGCTATTACAGAGTATTTAAAATACTACTAAAACACAACTGAAACAGCAAAACACCTGGGCTGCCAGCAAAGCAAAACTCAGAGAAAATGTATCCACCCCAAAAGTGTAAATAAAAGCAAAAAAGAAAAGAAAAGGCAAAGGGAAAACTAGTGAACTGAGTTTCTATCTAAGAAATTTAGGGGTGTTAAAAAAAAAACAAAGGAGCCAAAATATGGAAATAATAAAACTAAATAAATAAAACGGAATTGATAAGTAACACCAACAGCTGGTTCTTTGAAAAAATGAACAAACTACAAAGTTGATCAAATAAAACAAATTAATACAATCAAAAATTTCAAAAGATGTAATTTATACACACATTTGTAATTGGGGGAAGAAGGAATAGTATCTCAAATATACCAATACATTTGAGAGCGAAGTAAAAAAGATGACTGCAAGGGCCGACCCCATGGCATAGTGGTTAAGTGCACGCACTCTGCTGCTGGCGGCCCATGTTTGGATCCCGGGCGTGCACCAATGCACTGCTTGTCAGGCCATGCTGTGGCGGCGTCCCATATAAAGTGGAGGAAGATGGGCACAGATGTTAGCCCAGGGCCAGTCTTCCTCAGCAAAAAGAGGAGGATTGGCATGGATGTTAGCTCAGGGTCTTCCTCACAAAAAAAAAAAAAAAAAGATGACTGCATATCAAATAGGAAATTCTAAACCTGACTGGCATGAAGAGAATGTGACCCAGCAATAACATAGCAATAAGAAAATTTATTTTTAAAAAAGTCACAGTCAAAGCCTAAACCACTGTGAGCTATTTTTCAAGAAACATTCAGACCAGAGTCCAAGTTAAAAACAGACTTTGCTTTTAATTCTCCACAAACCAGCAAATGGAGGTTCCACTGGATATTCTGGCATCAACCACTACTTCCTAAATTTCACTTTTCCAATTACAACTTTAAAATGGATTTATTCCACTCTCATCTGAATCTGTAATACTAGTACATGATTACTAAGTAGTGTCACATGGGTCAAACTACAAAGCTAGTGTCCTCTCTGAAATTTATGTGGAGCTTTCTGCTTGAGGCTTAAGCACCTAGTAAAGAAAGGGATGACTCTGTGAGCGTAAACGTTGTAGTGTCTGTTTTCTGCACATCAAAAGAATGCAACCAGACTCTTTTTAGACCCATCAGTTTTCTCCAGTGAAAGCTGGTGGCTTAACTGGAGCAGGCACACATGCACGCACATGTGCACACACACATGCTCTGTGTGACACATGCCTGTGAGGGCCTCTCTGTCTACAACTTCAGAGATGGCTCCAATTGACATCTGCTAACTGACACGCTTCCAAATTGTTAAAGGGACTGCACTTCTTACACTGAGCAGAACATTACTGACAACATTTAAAGTCTTTTAGTGGTGATTTTAACTAGTTTTATTAAGACAAAACACATTTAAGAACATTTAACCAGTAGATGTAAGAAAGCACAAAAGCCAAATAAAAACACATCACTCTTAAGGAGGACTAGCAAGAGCCCAGGCTGGCAGGAAGCTCACCATTTATCAGCTGTGCAACCATGGATGGGTCACTCTCTCCCTAAGCCTGTCTCTTCATCAGGTTGCTCATATATCGATTCACTAAGATAAGGGGGTGTGAAAGCCCTGTGTAAATGATCACTTTTACATATTTTAGCTGCCACTAGAATTATAAAAGAGAAAAGTTGTAACATCTCATTTAGCAATCATTTTTCTCAATATTAGGTCACAACTGACAAAGTACAAATCATCAGTTATAAAGAGCCTATCTCCAGAATTCAATTCAAGGCTTTCATCTTAAATTCTAGTCACTTTATATAGGTACGACCTATGACCAGGCAAGGCAATTAGAAACCCCAAGCTCGGTATTGGGAAGCTTAACTCCTGGAGTCCTAGGACACCATCTACAACTCCTACAAGCCACTGTCTCTCCCCTAAAACAGAGTCTCCAATGGTACATGGCTATGTGTACTCAACATCTGCTCGTTCAGCACATTTATTGAATGCCTCAACATCTTGGCCTGCAAAGAACTCACAGCCAACAAAAATATGTGTGTAATTATCAAGTAATGAGAATGATATTTTTAAAACCAGAAATTATGCATTCAAATGAGACTCGTCTCCTTTAAACAGTCCCCCTGGGAGGCAATGCATGAATTCCACTTCATTGCTCAAACCATCTTTGGAACTTTCCTCCTGGAATTGCCTTCAGAGCCTGCAGTCTGTTCTTTTGAATATCCTCAGTGGTGCCAAATCTTCAACGAGAGTGAATTTGATTGTTGGAAATGGCCAAATGTCAGAGCCAAGTTTAGTGAATAAGATGTGTGATCAAACTAGGTAGCACTATTTTCGTTCAAAAATGATATATGATTATAAAGCAATGAGATGGATTTCCTTATATGATTTGTAATCTGACTCCAAAAGCAATTCCCGATGAGCAACAAGGAGTGTGAGCAATGGAATAGGTATATAGAGCTCTCTCTTTTCCCTAAGTAACTTCTTTGAAGGATAATACTCATTTGGATGTGAAGGATTCCTTTGTTTAATCACATACAACTCGTACATAGAAGGCTCCTTAGTATACTGGACCTACTGTGTCATGGGGGTCTGTCACTAAATTAGAGAGGCAGTATGGCACGCAGGAAAGAAGAGCACAGGCTTCAGGAGGAGACCAACTTGCATTAGAATCCTGACTTGGCCCCTTGCTGCCTGTGCAACTTTACAGAAGTCACAAGCTTTCTAAGACTCTGCAAAACAAGGCTGATATCTAACTTAAAGAGTTGTAAAGATTCAAGATAATGGATACAAAGCACTGACATTGTGCCTGGCACGTGGTAGGTGCCCCATAAGTCGCAGCTATTATTAATAATAACCTCAGTATAATCAAGAGGCTTTTCTTTTACTATAAGTAAGACAGATAAACAGACATTTGGCTAGTGAGTAGTTCATTAACAATACCAACATACACTCACTACTGATGGATCTGGAGCCTGCTATTTTTTTAAAAAAACAGTAATATGTAAATAACATTTGCAGTAATTGTTAACACTACGTGTAGTATTTTTAAATCACATGACACGTGTTGCCTGTAATGCTCCTACTGCACTGACCTTTCACTACTGTGTGAACATATCAGGCCCTCCCCTGCCCCCGTGCCTTTGCATACTTTGTCCCTCCTAAGATGCCTTTCCTGCCCTCTGGTTTGACAATTATATCGTTCAAGATTGAGCTGTCGAACCTTCCCTGCCTGCTCTAGACAGAATTAGTAGCTCTGCCCCTTGTGCTCCCACAGCATTTAGTTCCTGTCTCTGGAATGCCTCATCCTGTGTTGAATTTTAATTTCTCTTTCTGTTTCTGCTTCTTCCACTGGGCTTGAGCATGGAGAGGGACTATATCCCATTTATTTTTGCACTTAGAGCACCTAGCACATCTCTTGGCTCACAGTAGGAACTCGGGAGATGTTTGACGAATGAATGCTTTCAATATAAAGTCTTTACAAAGGACCGCTGAAGGCCAGATAGCTGCCTTTTGTTAACAATTACTAGCAATCACATTCATTTTTTCTGACTTCAAATAAGAGACAAGATAACCTACATAGATTCCAGAATGGCTTTAGAAATTGCAGCATGTGGAAGTTTCTAAACACTACTCACCTCCTCAGCATTCCATACCCATACAGTGGAACGCCCAGAGCAGTGGTCCTCAGCCTTCGTCCCAATCTAGCACACCTGCAGGATGCACCACACTCCATCAGGAGCTCACTGTGGACAACTCAGAAGGCCTAGCAGAGTTCTCACAGCCTTTGAGCGCTGCCTGGCTACCAGGGCTGAAGGGCCTTTTCTGAGCCAGCAACTCCACCAAGGTAGCAGAAAATCTCAAGGCTCCGTGGTGTGGGTGCCAGCTTAATGCCACCTACTCCCAGATCCCTATCTCTCAGGAACACCCAAGAAACACAGTTTGGCAATTCTGTATCATTCTAATAGCTTGCCTATTCAATGAATAGTGCTCCCTAGCTGTTAGGAAACTTCAGGTATTCAGGGAAGGACTTGGTGGGTCCAGTGTGTCTGTTTCAGCAAGGCTTAACCTGTGTAACTAAAAAGAAGTTCATGATCAACCAGTTCTGTGCCAGAAAGTAGGCAGAGGGTCAGCTGGCAGCCCTGTGGATCTGAGTGTTGACACTTCTGAATCATTCTCTGTCACTGCAATTTTCCAGAGCCTTGGCAATACAGCAGCAGGTTCAGACTCACCAAGATCAAAAGGTTAGAAAAGCGATCTGGAGACATGGCCCATGCCTTGGGACCCACCAAGCCATGATAGTGACTATTTCTGTGACAGAGACATAATCTGCAAAGTAAAGGCAGCTACGTTCTGCCTCAGAGTGATGGTCTTTCCTGTCTCTCCAATGAAATGACTGCTTTCTGAAGGAAGGAAGAGGAGAGGAAAGAGAACCGGGCCACAGACCACCAGGAAAGCAGCGATTGAAAGAAGCAGCTCTAGATTTCTCTTATAGGCTCTGGAGAGTAATTCATTCATTCATTCATTCCACAAATATTTACTGAGCCAGGTACTATTCCACGTATGCAGAATATCATAATGAACAGTCATAGCCCTGGCTCCATGGAGCTTATCGCTTAGTAGGGGAGACAGGCATTAATCAAATAAGAACACAGAGAAATATAAGGGTACAAATAAGTGCCATGATGGAGGAGTACAGCATACTACAGCTAGTGTACAAACAGGGATCAGTGGACCTGGTCCAGGAAGTCAGAAAAGCGTCATTCAGCAAGTAACAAGTGAGCTGAGATCCCAAGGATAAATAGGAGTTAACTAGGTCAGGAGGAGAGAAGAGAGGAGAAGGAAACATTCCCGGCAAAGAAAACAGTATGTGCCAAGGTCCTGGGGTAGGTGGGAGATGTTGAACTGGCTCTGAATTAGAGGCAGGGAGCAAGGCAGGTTTGAGGTCCTGACACAAGGTATCTTCCTTACTCCCCTCAGTTTGCTCTCTAGCTGTCTAGAAGGCTCTCCTCAGCACAGAACAAGAACAACGTCAAAAACCAGGTGTGCCCACGAGATGTGACACACCACCATCTAAAAAACCAGCCTTGCCAATATTACCTGGCCACTGTCTTAGCAGTCACCACTGTGAGGTAACACTACTCACTCCCACTGACTCAACACTGAATCAGGAAAATGGCACCCTATAAAAGATCTTTAAACTTTTCAGGGAGAGACGCATTCCAATCCTGGTAGAATTAAGATGTTGACACATTTGTTCATGATTACTATAAATCTGTTTTGATACCTAATATTCCATTGTAACTTGCATATACCAATTTTTTGGGGGGAAAAAGCTACAGGAGAAAATGGTTAAGGATGTTATCTGTGCAGCACTATTTTGCTTTGGCAACTCTGTTAGCTAGTTAGATCCCTTGAGGCAGTTCTTTGTGGCTCCTGAATTATCTGTCACCTTGCAAAATAGTCCTGGAACTTTCTATTTGTAAAGCACTTTGCAAGCAATCATTGATTGGCCTCCCTATCCTGCTGAGATTATACTCATTCCTCAGATAAAACAGACAGATAAGTGAGTGGCCCAAGGACACAAACCAATTGAGCTTTTACTTATCTTTCTTATCACCATCACCAAACAATGTAGACACACAAGGCCTGTCCAACTCCAGCACCAGTCCTGCTACCCTGCAGACCAATCCTAACCCCTAGGAGCAGCAGAGGAAGGCACTGCAGTTAATTCTCCCTCAGCTGTTCTCAAAAAGCTCCTCTATGCAGAGTGCCTTCAAGGCCAACAATGATCATGCCTGCACTGTGATTGGGACATTGGCACTCCAGACCAGAATATGAACTCAGTAGTGCTCAAAGAGGAATAAGAGCACCTAAGCAGTCACAATGGCTTGTAGCTTAAAATGTCACTGTCCCTAAGGAGACTGCACTCCCAAAACACACACACACACCCACCCAAGACTTCCTTTCTTCCCCCACAAGCAGCCCAGACAGCGGTCTCCACTGGGCGCCCAGAGTAGGATACTGCACAGTGCTGTAAATCATCTATTTACATGCCTTTCTCCACCCCCAAGCTGGGACCTCCCAGCATCTGAAGCACCCAGCATAGGACCTAGCACACAACAAGTTTATTGAGTGCATGGCATCCCACCAGCAAATAAGGGAAATAGGTACTCTCTTCATCGAAGAGGAGTGGACTTAAGAGATTAGGTCAACTCCTTATTTTTCAGATGAGCAGAGAATCACCCAGTTACATATGGCCTGGTCTCCAATCCAGGTCTTTTGGCTCAGTTTAGTTCCACAAACATTTTACAAGCGTCCACTATGTGTCAGATGGTGGGAGGCTCTGGGGATAGTGAGATGAGCAGGAGATGGACTCTGTTTCAGGGAGCTCACAGCCTGGGGGGAGGCAACAGAGTTCCAAAACACTTGGGCAAGTGCAAGGACAGACGCTTGATTCCTTAGCCAATGTTCTCTCCACACTGTCCACTGGATATTCTCCATCTGGGAAACAGGACAGCAAGATCCACTTCCTGCAAATAACTTATAGCGAAGGCTGATGAGAAAACACACATGGAAAATTCTCAGGTTCACCTCCAAAGGCATTATGTAAGGTATTGCCATACCCTGACACCGACTCCAAGGACTCGACAATGTTTCCGATATCAGTTCGACAAAGAAGCAAACAAGCGAGGGATGGGATACATCCAAAGAAAACCTCAAGAACTGAGAGGAACTGGTGGAAACAGCTGGGGGGGGTCTCAAGTGAAAAAGCGCTGGCGCAGGGAATGGAGGGCAGGCAGCTGGGTGCAAGAAGATGGAATGCAGAGGGGGAACTTGGGACAGCAATGAAGGAAGGCAAGCAGAGAGACAGAGGGTTCCCTCGGGGCGGGGCGGGGCAGGGCTCGGGGCCGGGCGCGGGGACGCCAGGGCCGTGGCCGCGTGGTTCTAGATGGCCCGGCGGACCGGGGGGCTGAAGGCACCGGGCGCGGAAGGAGGAAGCGAGCCGGCGCCGAGGCCGACTGGTTTCCCGGAGAATGGCTCGCTCCTGTAGGGAGGCTCGGGCAAGCGCCTGGGGCCGCAGCTGCCCCGCCGCCCGCTGTAGCATCACGCCCGCCGCGCCTCCCTGGAGCTGAGCCGTCGGCGCCTCACCTCGGGTTGAAGTCCTGGAAGAGGCCCCTCAGGTTCATGGCGGAGAACTTCACGGCCGCGTCCTCCTCCTCCCCCCTCCCCCAGCGCCGCGCTGCCTGCGCGTTACAGCGGGCTCATGGTGCCAGCGCGAGCCGCCGCCGCCGCCGCCGCCCCAAGAAACCTGAGCCACCGCCTCCCACCCCTCCTTCCGGGCTTCCGTACAGCGGTCGCGCATGCGCCCAAGCCCCGCCAGCTGGCTCTGGAAGCGCCGCGGGCCGCGCGGGACACCGCCCTCCTGCTTCGCGGCACCGAGAGGGCCCGGCTTTGCGTTTCCGCGCGGGGGCCGGAGGAGACGGCTGGGTGATGAA
Organism: Ceratotherium simum simum; assembly: GCF_057802395.1. Classification (NCBI taxonomy): domain Eukaryota; kingdom Metazoa; phylum Chordata; class Mammalia; order Perissodactyla; family Rhinocerotidae; genus Ceratotherium; species Ceratotherium simum. The sequence continues at coordinate 5,685,147 of NC_141940.1, read as the reverse complement.
GGCTGGGAGAGACAGGAGAGCCGAGCGGGGACGCTGGCTCGGTGCAGGCCTGAGGGGAGGGAGCGCGCCACCCAGGAATCCCGCAGTGAGGTCTTCACCGACACCTGCCACCTTGGCCTGCACTGCCTTCTGGAGATTTCCCCCAGCGAGAACTGAGCCTTGGGGGTAGTGGCCACCGGTGAGACGTTGCATTTTGGCGATCTCATCCCAAGCTTCACCTGTCAAAGATGTCAGTGACTCCAAACTCTGCGTCTCAACTTCCTTCCCAAGGCCCAGGCCAGCACGTGAAGATATGCTGGCCAAGCCAAATTCAGGTTACCCTGCACTAAAATCATGTTCCCTCTCAACCGCCTTGCCCTTCTGGGTTGCCTCTCTCTGTTGGCAGTAGACCTATTCACGAGGGGATGCCCAAAGTGGAAATCTGGGAGTCATCCTCACTTTGCTAACCTAGTTCAGAGGCTCCTTGGCTCCTGCCTGGACTTTGTGGTCACCTCACACCTGGCCTCCTCCTCCACTCCAGGCCATTCTATTTATAACTGCCAGGTTCATCTTCGTTGGGCAAGTCAACATCTTTGAGCCTCAGTTTTTCTCCTCTGCAAATTGGAGATGATAAAACCTACTTCCTAAACTTGTTGGGAAGAATCAGTGAGATAGTGTGCATAACACACTACCTGATGCACACTAGGTACTCAAAGAATGCTGTTGCTGTCTGGTGCTCTTTCAGGTGCCTGCCTCCTCAAAGAGTCTATTTACTTTCAGGATTGGAGAACAGGATAAACTCACAGCAAGTGACCTAGTCTATCCTCTTCACTTCCGGCTGATTTAAGAGTTTTCCATGAGCACAGCAATACCTTAGACATTAGTCTAGTATCATTATGGATAATAGTCGTACTTTGTTACAATAGCAGAATTTCATGAATGGCAGTTTTATAAGGGTTAGCCCTGGGGGCAGCTTGAGAAGATCACAACTATGATAGTCTTACTTTGCTATGATGTATCACCCTTCTTCTGAGAACTTGAAAACATTTCACAACTGGTAATTAGGCTTCCCAAACCCACTGGGTAATGGATATTATATGAGTTGTTTCTAAGGATGAATAACTGAATCAACTTTGTCAGATGCTGAAGCACCAGAACCCTGTCCCAGGTTTGGGTCCAGCTCTCCTGCCCATCCTCCAGGTGGAGTCCAGTGTCTACCCCTGAGGAGGTTCCCAGTGAACATTTAAACACAGGAGAGAAAGCTGAGGCACAGGGAGGCTTATATAACATGCCCTGAGCCTCCCAACTAGTAAGGATGTAGGAGCAAAGATGCAACTTGAAGTCCTGCCAAACCTGCAGCCCATACTGCAAAAAAAAGGTACTTTTGAGCCAGCCCTGACAGCCTAGTGGTTAAAGTTTGGTACTCACAGCTTTGGTGGCCCCAGTTCGTTTCCCGATTGTGGAACCACACTACCCATCTGTCAGGAGCCATGCTGTGGTGGTGGCTCACATAGGAGAACTAGAATGACTTACAACTAGCATATACAACCATGTACTGGGGCTTTGGGGAGTAAAAAAGAAAAAAGAGGAAGATTGGCAACAGATGTTAGCTCAGGGTGAATCTTTCCCTGCAAAAAAAAAAAAAAAAATTAGACATTTAAAAAAAAAAAGAAGTACTTGCCAGTGGCCAGATTGACTAGCACCAGCTTAATTACTGGCGGCCTCACCCCAAACAGGCATTAAGAGTGAGATTATTTGTCAGTTAAGACACTTGAATCACACTATTGCCCTTTCAGGAGCTTCACAGAGACCAGGCAAGCTGCTCCGAGTCCAGAGCCTTGAGGGCAGGCACTACTTAGGTGAGGTCCCAGGGAGTCCCAGAACTGAACCACTGCTCTACAGGTCCATAGTCCCCCCAAAGATGACTAGACTGGGGGGAGGGGCTGCCTAGCCCTGGGAACAAGACGCTAACATACAAATGAATTGTCAATGTATTCTTTTGCTATGACAAGCCAAAATGCCAAGGGGAGCATATAGTCCTGTCCATGGAGAGATATGGGAAAAATTGGACTACCCCAAGGCCTCACATTCCCAATCATTGAGAAGTGGATGTGCCTGGACTGTCTCAACTTCCCTGGAGGCCCAGTGCTGTACTCTAGTGGTGCTCTCATGAAAATAAAAATCAGAACATCCAGGTGTCCCTCTTGTCCTCTCTCCAGCAAGTGCAAAAGACCCTGCTGCCAATCTGCTGCCCACCTCAGATCTCTTGCTCAGTGTCTCACCCTGGGTAGAGGCCTAAAGCCTCACTGGCCTGTTTGGACAAAACCATGAGTGACCTAGGTATTGAGGAAAGACCCTGAGCCATACACAGGATGACACCCTCATCATCCCCTCTAGAAAACTTTGACTTTGAGTTGCCACCAGATTTCAGGGCCATCTTATTGGAGGATCCCAACATTCTTCATACAAAGGCATGAAATGGCTCTGGATTGAAAAAGCATGACCCCCAAATAAGCAAGAAAGCACATCCATGTGGCTTTGGAGTGGACACATATTACAGTGTTCCAGAAGCATCACTGCATATCTCGACGATGGTTATAAAGACTACCTTGGATTTATGCTACCCTTCTGATGAGTTGGTGGCTTGTCCAATTCAACACTCACATTGGCTCCAATGTGATGGGGTGGAAGGTAGGCTTCTGAAGAGCAGGGCCTTGAAGAGGAGAATCCTGGTGCATTCAGACACTTTGGTCATAGAGGACATCAGTTAGGGGAAGGAAGTAGCTATGGCCCAGCTCTCCACACCAGCAGGGTTCCTCCCCTGTGCTACAGCAGCAGAGTGGAGAGAGCATGGAATTAGAAGACTCAGACCAGCTTCACCACTGCTGTAGTGCAGGGAGGGACAGCTGGGATCCAATCCTGGGTAAGACTAGTAGGCCTACTACAGAATTCCTGGGGGATCAGCTTGACAACGTCTTCAGCCGGGAAATGTGAGGTGCCAGCTGCAGGCTGACCCTCTCTCAACCTGAAATTCTCCACCCTTAAGTTCCTGAAAATCCACATCCTGAATGCCACTAATTAGGGAATCACTGGAGTTCTTAGGACTCCACTTGCAAAATGCACCCCACTTCCTGAGACGGCCCTCTGTTTCTGGCTACTTTAGTTTGACTTGGGTAAATGCGTGGTCTTTCTGTTCCTGAGATCTCCCTGGGAGGTGGCTGGAGTCTGGACAGGGGTGTGGTAGAATTCAGGGCTGGATGTGTGGGCTTGGGGAACTGAGAGAGGAGGCCGGGGGGCAATGGAAGGGACTGAGGAGGTAGTACCTATGGTTCTGCTTGGATTTGCAGCTGCCCTCGATCTTCTTCCCGAGCCCAGAAGGAGCCATCCCTCATCAGGGGGCCTCTCTTGGGACTTCCAAATTGTAGCTGCTGAGAGACAAGAGGGAGGGAAAGCAGTCCCAAGACCCCACTGTCCCTCTTGTCACTGAGGGTGGCCCTGGAAGTGAGTGAGTCAGCATCCCTCCTGGAGCAAGCTTCCCACTGAAGGGAGCAGGGGCTATTCCCTGTTGGAAGGCAGAATGGTGTCCCTGTGCTTCCTCTCTGGACCTCTCCTGCTGCCAGGAGCTCCAGGAAGGCTTCTCAGGAGAAGAAGGAGGCTCCTGGGCCCCCTCCTCCAGTGAAACATGCCTGCAAAGCACAGGTCAAGTGCATGTGGCCAGGCCTATGGGGCAGACAGGAAGGAACATGCCTGCCAGAGGTCACCAACCAACTGCCCACACAAGTCCCCTCTCTCCTCAGCACCATCCTGCTCTCATTCCTGAGTCTCCATTCGCGGCTTGTCTCTTGTCCTTTGTGCTTCCGCACTGGCTTTCTGTCACTTTCCTCTGGGACCCTCTACTCTAACTAATCAGATGCCCCTTTCCTCCCCCTGCCTTCTCCTGATGCATCCTTTTGGCTTGGGCAGCCTGTAACCGTCACTCCTTCCATCACTTTCATTCAACACAAGCTGTCCGAAGCATCTGCTTTGTGCCAAGCACTGTGGGAGGCACTGGGAACACACAAATATGAACAATTAAAATGCAATGTTGTACATGATAAGTTTCCAGGACGTGGTAACCACTGAGCAAAATCTAAAAGGATACATAAGAAGATTTCAGGCCAAGAAGAGAAGAAAGGGGATTCCAGGCAGAGAGAACAACACTTGCAAAGGCACAGAAGTCAGTGAATGGAGGCAGGTGGACCTTTCGGGAGAAAAATGTCATCTACATTCATTCTCTGTGGAGTTTCTGAAGCACCCTCCTTTCAGGCAGGTCCTCCAATCTTGGATCTGAGAGCTCATCACAAAATTGTTTTTCCCAGAATCACCCCTGCAACAGAACAGGACTCATCCTGGGCCGTTCCAGATTCTGTGTGCAAACACAGTACACAGAGCCAGGTAGTGTGAAGCAACATCTCACTGTGGTTGTTCCATACATTTCTAATACAGGTAGATTGCTTTGTCACAGTCTCCAGTCTATCCTGGGATCCTGCGACCTCCTAAAATGATTGTTTCCTCGAGTCCCATGGAAAGCATGCTCTGCCCTGCCCTGGCTCACTTGCAGTCTGGCAGGTGCTCTCCTAGGCCTCTATGCCCTGAGGATTCAGCACAGGAGGCCCGTGAGCTACCTGCTACCTCCCTGCAACCCTGCAGCCTGGTATATGGTAAATGCTCAGGGAGCGTGCATGAAATGAATATGGGAGTCGGAACTTCCCAAGGGCCCTTCAAACAAGCAGTTCTCCTTCCCCCATGCCTCAAACTGGGCACCCTACACCTGCTGGAACAATTATCTTTTCTTCCGAAGTTTCTAGTAGCTGCAGGCATTATCTGTGGGCAGCCACACTCCCATTTTCCTACCAGATTCTCCCAGGTCATTGACACGCTGAGGCTTTGAGTGTCTTATTATAGAACAAGTCATACCAGGTTTTCACAGCTCTAAGATGTGAGATGGACCACTCATTTGATAATAGATTTTCAAATGAAAAAGAAAAATTGCATCAACCAATGTACATGTGGATCACAAGACATATATTAAAATGTGAGTGAGAAGGTACATCTTAGATGCTCAGTAATAACAACTCCTTATAATTGAACTCCTTCTTTAGTCAAGGCATTTTATATACAGGTGAAACCTTGTATAATCTTTGTTAGGGGTTCAATTATGCCCCCCAAAAACATATGCTGAGGTCCTAATCCTCAGTAATTGGGAAGGTGAACTTATTTGGAAATAGGGTCTTTGTAGATGCAATCAAGTTAAGATGAGGGCATTAGAGTGGACCCTAATGCAATATGACTGGTGTCCTTATGAGAAAAGGGAAAAGTGGACATAGACATATATAGAGGGAAGATAACCATGTGGAGACAAAGGCAGAGACTTGAGTGATGCAGCCACAAGCCAAGGAACACTTGACACCAGAAGCTGGAAGAGGCAAGAAAGAATCCTCTCCCAGAGCATTCAGAGGGAGCATAGCCTTGCTTTTGGACTTCTACCCTCCAGAAATGTGAGAGAAGAAAGCCCTCCCCATTGCCCAACTTGTGGTACCTGGTTAGGCAGCCCTAGGAAACTGAAACAATCTCAAGGCTCAAAGTTGTAACGTTATTCTTCCCATTCTACAGATGAGGAAACAGAGAGCGTGACACAGCTCACATGGCCTCTCCTAGTGCCACTGAGTCACCATCTCTTCTGACAAGGGGACAGATGGGGGGCCTCAGAGGAGAGGTGGGGTCTAGGATGGACAGCGTGAGGACAGAGAAGGTTCCACCTGGACGTGCGTTTTTGAGGTGCGGGCCTCTGAAGGCTGCTCGTATGTTCCAGCATGGGCCCTGCTCTCCAAGTCACCTACCCAGTCTGCTCCCCTTCTCTCCCAGCTGGCTTGGGGCTCAACGTTCTCCTGCAGGCTCACTCCTGCGGGCAGGCTGGACGTCAGGCACATGGCAGGGCAGCAGTTCAAAGCACGGCGTCCATGGGGCCGGAGGCATTCACGCGTGCACACAGGGGTAAGTGTCTGCGGGGCCCTTTGCACAGGCCCTCCGTCTGAGTGCTGGGAAAACGTGGCTTTGCCACCTGATGCTGTCTCGTGGATGGCCCTTGGCATCACACCCTGCATCCTGCCACCAGCCCAGTCCAATCCCTATGCCCAGCCCCAGCTCAGGGGCCGAGAACAGGCAGAGACCTGGGACCCCGTACTTGCTCACGAAGGGCCCTGGGGCAGCTGCCAGCGATACTGGCCACAGAGGAGGGCAGCTGAGAGCCAGGGAGGAGGTCAGTCCCTTGCCAAGGAGGCTGGATTTCTGAGCAAGCTTCAGCCATGGCTGGGGAATGGGGGCTTCTCAGAGAGGCAGGACCATGGCTGAGTCCCCTCACACCAGCCCCTCAGGGGGCAGGCTCAGGGCATCTGGAGAATGTCAGAACATTCCTCCTGATGGGCAGGGGAGCTCCCGTGAGTTCTGCCCCGCCCTATTCAGGATTGGCTGGGGTCCTGGGGGTTGTGTGCCCACAAAGAGTCTGCTGCAGAGGATGCTGCACCCTGGAAATGCCTCCCTGATGCACCCTGTGGGGCGCCTGGTGCATCCCGGATGCTGCAGCCCTGCAGTCCATAGCCGCCCTGGGTGAGCGCTGTCCCACACCAGCCAGTGCTCTCCAAGAACGGGCATGCGGTGTCCCTACTTCCATCTTGGAGTGCCCCGCAGGGGTCTGGTCCTGGGACTTGTCAGGATGGTCCTGGTCCCGTTTCATGATGTGGTCCAGTGCTCCAGCTCACCTCTGGCCACATCTGCTCCCACGCCCATCCCCTGGCCAGCCCAGGGCGTTTCAGGTGGGGTGTGGTGGGTGTTCCTCCTTCCACCTCTCCTGGGTCAGCTGACCCTCTTCACAGCCTGCCTCCTGGGACCCCAAAGCCCTCTCCTGCCTGGCTCCTTTCCAAATCCACCTTTGAGTCTGGGGGTGTCTGTGACCTGGGGGAGCCTCCTGGTGACCACCCCTGCCATCTGCTGGAGGCTTTCGTATGCTGAAACTCTCTGTTGGGGACACCAAGGTCCTAGCTGGCTCTGTGGGTGGCTGAGAAGACTCTCCTTCCCCCCAACTCTGGCTCGGCCTCAGAAAGGAAAACCTCAGAGTCGCCCTGACCAGGCCATCAGTTTAATCAAACCTTTGGCATTATACCGAGAACTGCTTGAAAATAACTCATCATCATAGCGATTTGTCACACATTCACATGACAATGATTATTATTTACCAGACATGAGGAGAGTCACCAAAAGCTACATCACGTGGTGCCAGCTCTCCCTGAACGACAACTGTCCTGAAAGGGGATTCTTATCTGGGGACCTCCAAATAGAGATATATGCACAAGAATATCGGCACTGGGGACTGAGCAGTTGCAAGTGGGGAGATAGGCAGGGCAAAGCCCCACCCTGTGCAGACCTAAGAGGCCAGGTTGGGGAGAGAGTGGGCAGGGCTGGCAGCAGGGGTGATGGGGGTGCCAGGCTGAGCCTCAGGAGGAGGATGCCCACGATCCCTACAGGGCCATTGGGCAGCTGGCCTCCTACTAGAGATGCATCACAGTCCTGAGGGGATTGAGGGGTGTAGCATAGGGGCCTAAGGGTGCAGGTGGCATGAAGGAATTCCTGCAGCCAGCTTCCTGTGGGGCGGCTCCTCTTTTGAACACCTCCAACCCTGCCCAGGGCCTCGAAGGCACAGAATCTGGCATCTCACCTCTAAGGGTCCAATGTGCATGCCTTAAGTCCCTGGGTGAGGAAAGAGCATGGTCCGTGCCCCATGTTGTCAGGGCTCAAGAATTAATCCACGTCCCCTGTGGTGCCTTCTACAGGAACAGCTGTGACAAAAAATGCATCCATGTCTATCAGTGGCAAAGGGTCCTCACAGGACCCTTCCTAAGTACAAGAGGACTTAGCGTGGTGTCCCCATCAGTCCAGGGAGGAGAGGAAGAGGACATGCGGAGGAGCACTTGACGTCTCTCCAGTGTCTACTACCATTGCGTACTAGATGCTCAACAAAAAACAGCTGTTATAATTTGTTATGACCAAATCTCCTTCATTTCCAGGAGGGTTTCTGAGAAAGTCAAATTTGCCCTGGGATTCTCCACCTTTTTCACGCGCCCACCTACCATGTGGCACTGCTTCATATCCAGGATCACATCTAATTTTCACATTATTCCCTAGGTCTCAGCAGAGAGAGAGCGCCCTCTTCACTCCATAGCACAGTCTTAACCAGTGAGTCTCTGCTACCGTCCCCATTGCTGAATGTGCCTGAACCCGTGGACACGGGCATACACTGGATCTTTCCTGGTTGGTAGTCATTTCTAGTATGATTTTGACCCCAGCTCCTACCACTCTCTCCTCTGGAAATTTTTGGTTTCCCTGACATCTCAGGGAATTTCCAGCTCGATTGGAAACTGAACAGAAACTCCACCCAAATCACAGCTCTGACAGTTCCCTCCCTGAGGCTATATTATTCAATTTCAGTGTGGGGTCTCCCCCAGCAAGGTGCACCTAACTCAAAGCTCCCAGAATTCCCATCAAAGACCACCCCATTTCCTCTTTTGCCGCCTCTCTTGCATGCAAACCACCTATTTTCATACATATAACCCCACTAAAATCCACCCTTGCTTACGAATGACCAAAATAAACTCCAGGGAGCTGAAATCAACAGTCATTTCAATGGAGTTAGTCCTGGATTTCCAAGGCCAGGGAGGAGGGCACCTGTTCAGTGACTTCCAGGCATCACTTCCAGAAGCAAGAACCTTATTTCTCAGGAAATCCTTGCAGATGATGGGTGTTAAACACCTCGTTCCTCGCTGTTGTTTGAAAGCAATGTGACAAGGCCCAGGACACCTTCCCTTCCTGTCCCAGATGGAGATTTCTCTCTGGTTTACCCGTGATCTAAAGGAAACTTCTCAGAGCAATTTTCCATTTCAGACTTTCCTCTCAGCCCTAAGACGCACCGTCCGCGAGTCAGGCCACTGCCACCACCCAGCTTCATTACAATCAACTCCCACAGAAGGAATCGCAGTTTCCCAAAGCCCCACACTGCCCTGGCTCAGGGCATTTACACTTGAGTGCTCTGCCCGGGACCGCACCACTGCTCACCTTCTTTGACTTGTTTTGGAGGGGACAACTCACCACCTTCCTTCTAGGACTGGGGCTCCTAGAGTCGCAGTCTGTGGGTGGGGGGCGTCATCCTTACACTCCTTTCCCAACTACTAACACAGGGCCTTCCAGAGAGCAGAGGCTCAGCAAAAGTCTAGGGAAGAAACAAGCCAGTGAGCAGCAGTCTTATTTACTCAGATGAAATTTCTCTGACTTTCTTGAATAACCCAAGCAAATCTGGGTATACATATACATATAACTTTTAGCTTGATAGAATGACAGAAGAGACTGGATAAGAAGCCAAGAATTAAGTACCCTCTACATTAATTTCTTTGTTTCCTGACCCCATTGATTTGACTGCTAAGTTCTTTCACATTTCCAAGGAAATTCCTTCCTGTTCCAGGAATTCCCTAGTTCAGATCACAGACTATGGTGGACGGTGTCCCAATGACTTTTACGAAACAGCAAAACTCTTCATCTTGGACTGGATAAGTACGAATTCATATGCGGTCAATGTCACTGACAAACTTAGATGCTGAAGCTAATTAAACCTTCTATTACAAGGAACAGCATTTGAAAAACTCCTCAAGGAAACCAAGATCCATCTCCAAGATACATCATAGAGAACAGGATCCCAAAGACACTATCCAACTTGTCTCCCAACCTCCTCCTGGCCCTTCACCACTTAGGACGCTGGCTGCTCTCTCTGCAAACACACAGTGAAGAAGCAGCCTCACTTCATGCCCGGCAGGAGAAGCTGCTGGACGTGGGCCTGGACCATGCCTGGCTGCAACTCTGGCTCAGTCTCCCTCTTCCTCATCGCTCACAGCCTATTCGCACAGGAGGAGGAAGGAACTGGGATCCCTGCTATGGACCCTGAGCAAATACAACAGGACTTTCATCTTGCTGGTTTCAGCGTAGGCCCTGGGACTCCACAGGAACTCGTAGCGTGCAGGATCACTGTCGAGCACCTGCCGGTACTCCACTTACTGTTCCTGAACCCAAACTTTGGTGAGGAGCTCCCTGGACTCCCCGTAGATGAAGTGCTCCATCCCGGCACACACCCCCATGACACTCAGTGCTTCCCAGACATCCTCCTCAGGGGTGCAGTTGCCCTCCAGGATTTTCACGCCCAGGAGCAGCACCAGGAGGCCGGTCTTGGGCATGCTCTGCTCACCACTCAGCATACCATCGTAGGTGAGGCCCAGGGTGGTGACCAGGACGTAGAAGTGGTCGCTGGGGTCCACTTCCTTCACGTCAATGCCAAAGACCAGCTGCATGCACTCAGAGGCTTGGCTGAAGATCACAGGGAAGTGGTCCTGGTAATCTCTGATGACCAGATTCAGCATTTCCGCCTTTGTTGTCGGCTCCTTGGTGCGATACTTGAGGAGCAGGAACCCCACAAGATCAGCGATCTTCAAATGTAGTGCTTCTTGGAGCGAGGACTTGGCATCTTCCGGGTCCTCCCTGGTGCTTGGCCCCTCCTCATCTTGTCTGCTAGAGCCATCGCCTTCGGATTGGCTCCGTGGAGCGGCTGCTGTGGCAGTTGGGGAGGGTCAGGCACTCTGAGGGCTCTGGGGAGGACTGGGGTCACAGCAGCAGCCACCTCCTCCAGGGTGCCCAGGAACAGGACAGAGAGGGAGGAGGAGAGGGGGGAGGAGGGGAATGTGGCCTCCTCCTCCTCAGCCCTGGACAGCTGCGCATCCACCAGACCCTGGCCCTCTCTTGGGTCCTGATGATCTTCCTCATGCTTGCAGAGATCACTCTTCTCACAGAAAGGCATGATGACGCGTGTCCGGCAGCCGGCAGGAGTGTGGGCAGGAGGTGAGCAATGGAGACCCAGGGGCCTGGGGGAGAGAGGGAGTGTGAGCAGCCTCGGCTGTGAAATGCACCCTTGGCGGCTCTGACAAAGGCGACTTACAGGCCCCCTCTTTAGGGGGGCTCTTGGCTTCGCAGGGCTCTGTCCTCCTGGGTGGACTGTGCCCTAAGAACCTGAAGGAGGAAGTGAGACGGCTCCTCAGGGTGCACCCAGCACAGCCCGAGGTTCTGGGGACAACAGTGGGGTGGGGTGGGCTCGGGCGCTGCGGGGTCTCCATGGTTCTGGCATGGGGTAGCCCCTGGGTACACGTTCAGGGTGTGTATCTCACCTTGACTCCTGGCGCTGCCTGGGCCTCCTCTGCTCTGTGACCTGAGAACAAGAGCCTCAGACCAAGGCCTTCACCTCCGGGTTCCTGGAGCCCCTGTAAGAGGAAATGACGGGCCACCTCAGGGTGCAGACTGCCAGCAGAGGCCTGGGCCCCCAGTGCTGACAGGAGAGGTGGGCTGAGCTCTGTGAGGTCCCCACTCTTTTGGGGTGCGTGGTCCCGTCCATGCTCACTCAGGATCCTCACCTTTCCCCTGTCAGCCTCTGGACCCCACCCCTCTGCTGCCCTGAGGCAAAACTCTTAGAACAAGACCACACACCCCTGACACTGAACAGAAGGAAGTGAGGGGGCCCCACATCAGGCCACACCTGCCCAGGGGCTAACAGGAGGCACCAAGAGACAATAAGGGGTGGCCATACTCTGTGGGTTCCATGTGTCCTGGGATGGGCGGTCCTCTAAGTCTTCACCTTGACATCCTACAGGTCCCGGGATAACTCCCTCTGTTGACCTGAGGCCACCCTCCTTAGGCAAAGGCCTCATCTCCTGAAGACACAGGAAGAGGAAATGAGGGGGAATCAATCCACTCCCCAATCCTGCGTCTCCCCGTGGCAGACAGAAGGGTAGGGCAGGCCTGGGCTCCATGCGTCCTGGTGAGTGTGTGGGCAGGGGTCCCCTCAGTCCTCACCGTGACCCCTGCCAGGGCCTGGGACCCTGCCTCAGCTGACCTGAGTCCAGAGCCTCAAACCAAGGCCCTCCCTTTCCTGAGACCACCGATCTGGAAATGAGGATGGGCTCAGCCAGACAAGCCCTGCTGGGGGCTTTCCAGGGCTGACATTAGGAGCAGGCCAGATGTCTGAGGGGCCCCCTCTTTGTCCTGGTGATTGGGGTACACTCACTGCTCCCTCAGGGTCCTCACCTTGACTCTTGGTGAGAACTGGGACTCTTCTCTCAGCTGACCAGATGTGCTTCCTCAGATGACCTGACGTCATCCTCTCAGACCAAGGTCCTCACCTCCCTGAGGGCTCTGAGAGAAACAAGAGGAGGCACCACATCCACGCCCACCCCCCACCCCCCACATCCCCTGCCAGGATCACAAAAGGCTGGCAGAGGGGACCAGCCTTTCTGTCCTGGGTGGGGGTTCCCTCAGACCTCCTGTTGTTTTTTCATCTTTTCTCCTGCCAGGGCCTGCCCTTCTTCCCAGCCCCCTAACTGGGATAGCTGACATCTCCCTCTGAGCAAGACCTCTCCTCCCTGAGGACTCCCCACCTTCCCGCCCATGGTAGAAGTGAGCATGCCATTGAGGACCACCGCCAACTGTTGCTTCCAGGGCTGAGAACAGGGGACAGCAGGACTCTGTGCCAGCCTTTCTTTTCTGAGGTGAGGGGGGTACGTTCAGTCCTCATGAAGGATCCTCACCTTGACACCCGACAGATCCTGAGACTCCTCCCTCTGCTGACCTGATGTCCCCACTCAGACCAAGGCCTCACCTCCCTGAGATGCCCCATCCCCAACCACGTGGCAGAAGTCAGAGCAGGGTACATCCAGCCATCCTTGTCCGGGGCCTCCCGGGGCTGAGAAAAGGGGAAGCTGGCCTCTGTAAGGTCCCTTCTCTATTGGGGTGGGGGGAACCTCCATGCCCTCCGTTCCTCCCAAAGGGTCTTGTCTTGCATCCTGGAAGATCCTGGAACTCCTTCCTCTGCTGACCAGATGTGGCTGCCTCTGCTCACCTAACACCGTCCCTCAGAACAAGGCCTCACCTCTCAGAAAGCCCGAAGCAGAGGTGAGTGAGGATGCACCACCTGCGGCCACACCTGCCTGGGGTCTTCAGGGGTGATGGGGGCAGGGTCGATTTCACTGAGTTCCTCCTCTGACTGGGGAGGGAGTCCCCTCGGTGTCCTCAAGGTATACATACTCCTGGCCAGGCCTGGAACCATCCCTTCTGCTAACCTGAGGATGCATCCTGCAGGCCAAGGCCACCATCCCGCTTAGTCTCTGAGGAGGAAGTGGACAGGCCACTCTTCTGACATCCTGCCTGGCCTCCAGGGACTGACCACGGGGCAGATTTCTGTTGGGGTCACCTATGTCTGAGCTGGGGGTCTGCTCAGTCCTCGCTGGGGGTCTAGGGACTCCACCCTCTCCTGACTGAAGCCACATTCCTGACCTCCCTAAGAACCCCGAGGCAGAAGGCAGCAAATGCCTCCTCGAGTCATCCTGCCCTGGGGCCTCCCCAGACCAGCACAGGGCCACAGGATCCCTGTTTGTCCTGGGGTCCAGAGTCCCTCAGGCCTCCCTCAGCATCTCCCCCTGACATCCAGCAGGCCCTGGGCGATCCCCTCTGCCCCCCTCAGGCCCTGCTCCATTGACCAAGTCCCCGGTCTCTCTCAGTCCTGGATGCGGAAGTCGGAAACGCGGCCTGTGCTCATGGCGCCCTGGTGCCTCCCGGGGCTGCCGGCAGGACCGTGTTTCTGTGGGGCCCCCTCTGTCCTCCCTCAGGGTCCTCCCCTTGAGCCCTGGCAGGTCCTGGGATCCTCCCTCTGTGGATCCAAGTCCCTCACTGGCCTGAGAGCCCTGAGGGAAGTCTGTGGAGGTCACCTCAGGTGACTATGCCCGAGGATGCCCAGGGCTGATGGCAGGGGCCGAGAAGGGTCTGGATGTTCCCTCGGCCCCGCCCTCCGCTCCTCACCCTACTCTGCCTGGCCTGGGCCTCTAGCCCTCTGCCGGCCCGAATCTGTGCCCCTCACCCTCACTTCTGACTCCCCTGGTTGTCTGGGGAGGTGACGGGGGAGTGATCTGCTGTCAGCCCTGTTAAGGGTCCCCCAGAATGCACAGCAGGGGCTCAGGGGGGTTCTGTGGGACCCTGTGTTCTGGGGCCCGGGGTGTCCTCTGGCCTCCCTCGGGAGGGCCCTCATCCACCCTGGCGGAGATGGGCTGCTGTCCCAGGGTAGGTGCTGGATGGGGCCTGCCATGCCCAGGGAGGTGGGGGAGGTCAGAAAGAAGCCCCCCTTCCCATGGGGTCTCTGCATCAGCCAGCCAGACACCGAGAACCGTTTCTTTTCTGGATTTCTTTTGTCCTAAAGAGGCTGAACAGCTTCGGGATCGTCCTCCGGGTTTATGGTGACCTCATATTTCGTGGTCGAGTACAGGGATTTTCACTTTTAAATTCTCCTTCCTAGTAGGAAATATATTGTACATCTCTGTCCACTGCAGGCACCCCGTATATATATCTATAACACAATTGTAACTAATATGTACTTATAGACATGTATGTGTACATACCACGTGAATATACACCTAAGCACATATATATATATGCATTTATGCTCCTATTATCTCCTTATAGATCTATGTAGAGTATATATATGTGTGTGTGTGTGTATACTTATTTTATGCGGGAATACCTTCTCTTTCTCTATGTGATTTGCTCTGATACACACTATTCTGTTTCTTGTCTATTCTTTATATTCTATTTAAACAAGAATCTTTTGAAAGACCAGTCCTCACCCACTAAGATGGTTTCAGGTGGTTATTAGCACAGACTCAGGAGTCAAATCCCTCAATTGCCCATCTTTCCTGCTGTCATGTTTCTGCCCCTGGGTTACTGGCATGTGAGGTCTGAGGGCCTGCTTCAGATGTGTGCAATGAAGTAGGAGCAGAAGTTTGACATCTTTCCTCCTACCCATCCTGTCATCTCCATCTATCCAGGCTACAACCCCTCCCAAGTTGGCTGCCACTGCCCATGCCCTCACCCCAAACACAAGTACCCGGCTCACCCAGTTTTCAGTCTCCCGCAGGGCTTTCTCCTGCTTTGTTGTTTAGATATTGTTGTTCATGTTGCGTGTTGTTTTTGAAGACTTTATTTTTCTAAAGCCTCTTAAGTGCCCAGAAAAATAACGAGGAAGGTACAGAGATTTCCCACTTACTCCCTGCCCCCACACATGCATAGCCTCCCCCATTATTGACACCCCCCACAAGAGTGGGACATTTGTTAGAATTGATGAACCTACGTTGTCACATCATACCCCCCAATATCCATTATTTACATTAGGTTTCACACTTGGTGTTGTACATTCTATGCGTTTGGACAAAAGTATAATGATCTGTATCCATCCTTAGAGCATCATCCAGAGGAGTTTCACTCCTTAAACATCCCCTGTTGGTGCCTATTCTACCCTCCCCCCACAGCCTTTGGCCCCCCTGCTCTTTTTACAGTCTCTATTATTTTGCCTTTTCTGGAATGTCACATAGTTGTAATCATACACTTGGTAGCATTTTCAGATTGGCTTAGTTCACGAAGTCATATGCACTTAAGGTTGTTCCATGTCTTTTCATGGCTTGATAGGTCATTTCTTTTTAGCACTGTATCATATTCCATTTTCCAGATGTACCACAGTTTATTTATCCATACACCTTGAATCACATGTGTTGCATGTGATATGTGTTGCATCTATTTTTTGGCAATTATCAGTAAAGCTGTTATAAACAAACATATGTAGGTTTTGGTGTGGATCTAAGTCTTCAGTCTCTTTAGGTAAATACCTATATGGTTTCTGGATCATGTGGTAAGAGTATGTTTGCTTTTGTAAGAATCTGCAAAACTGTTTTCCAACGTTACTGTACAATATTGCATTCCCAGCAGCAATGAATGAGAGTTCTTGCTGCTCCACATCCTGGACAGCATTTGGTGTTGTCAGTGTACCAGATTTTGGCCATTTTAATAGGTGTGTTATTATAGTTTGTGTGTATTTTTAATTTCTTACTCCAGTCTACAATTTTCCAGTTGATTTGGGGAATGGAAGATAGATATCCGGGCTTGATTATCATCTTGGCAGCTACAGGTAAGACCCTAAAATCTGTAAATCATTTAAGCAGGTTGACATCTTTGCACTATCCTGTTGTCACTCAAGGAACATAGCATACTGCCCCCTTTGGGGGTACTTCTTTTAACTAAATCTATCAGTAAACTTCTGTAGTTGCATTCTCAAAAATCTTGTATATTTTTGTTAGGCTTCTTCTTAGTGAAATTTTGGATGTTGTTGCTATTGTGAATGGAGTATTTTCTATCACTACATATTCTAAATAGTTTTTGCTTTTGTTTGGCAAGGCTCTTGATTTTCCTATAGGCGTGATCTGCCATCCACTATTTTTCTGAAGTCTGTTTTTCATTTGAATATTCGATGTGTCATTCCTTTCAATTTTCTAGAAAGGTGATCATCTTGTCACAACAAATATTAAGATTTTCTTTTCAAAATTCATACCTGTGAGGAGTGATGTCAGCATCATGGCAGAGTGAGCTCTTCCGTTAGTCTCCTCCCCTAATATACAATGAAAAGGACATTCATAAACCACCAGAGGACACTCACCCAACACAATACACGTCTGAGAGATCCACACAGCCATACATCTGAAGGTGGGGGTGCTGGACCCTCCCAGGGAGCAGTGGAAGGAGTAAGCAGATATCCTCTCCCTTCACAGTGGCAGCAATTTAGGGCACAGGTCCTCATGCAGTGGCTAGTGCATGACTCTGAGAGGAGAAGAGGGAAAAGGCAGCCCTCTGAAGGAACACTTTTGTTCTCAGAGTTGCTTCCAGCTCACAGGAACGCTCCGCACTGAGACAACTAAGCAATCGCAGGGACATCCCCACCAAGCCAAGCAGCCCAGGTGGGCAGAGAGTGAGTGCAGAGTGGGAATGCATAAGATTGCACACACAAAAGAAAATGCCCCTCCCCTCTTCCTGGCTGGCACACCAGCTTGGCCAGTCAGCCAGAGCAAGGGATCCCCACCAGAGCACCTGCACATATGCGTGTAAAGCAGTTCCAGGCAGTGGGAAAATGCAGACAGGCCCTGTTGGCACAGCTTCCAGCGGACAAGCACAACTGCAAGGGTTTGAAGCAGGCTCAGAAAACACAGCTCCTGCCCCCCCCCCACTGGTGGCAGATGGAATCTGCGGCCTGATACTACCACTATGTGATGGCAAAAGTCCACACCATCAAATAGCATGAAGAAGTATGTTAGCACTCCAGACCAGAAGGAAAATCACAAGTACCCAGAAATGAACCCTGAAGTCACAGAAATTTACAATCAAAATGACAGAGAATTCAAAATAGTTATCATAAATAAACTCAGCGAGTTACAAGAAAACTCAGAAAGACAGTTCAATGAACTCAGGAATAAAATTAATAAACAGAGGGAATTCTTCACAAAAGAGATTGAAAGTATTTAAAAAAATCAGGAATGTTGGAGATGAAGAACACAATGAATGAGATAAAGGAAAATCTGGAATCCTTAAAAAACAGAGCTGATATTACATAGGACAGAGTTAGTAATTTAGAGGACAGAAATATAGAAATGCTTCAGATGGAGGAGGATAGAGAACTAAGACTGAAAATAAATGAAGAAATTCTCTGAGAAATATCTGACTCAATTAGGAAATGCACCATAAGGATTATAGGTATTCCAGAGGGAGAAGAGAAGGAGAAAGGAGAAGAGAGCTTGTTCAAAGAAATAATAGCTGAGAACTACCCAAACCTGGGGAAAGAGCTGGAATTACATGGAAATGAAGCTAATAGAACTCTTAATTATATCAATGTAAAAAAGACCTCCTCCAAGGCATATTTTAGTAAAACTGGCAAATGTCAATGGCAAAGAAAAGATATTAAGGGGACCAAGGCAGTAAAAAACAACCTACAAAGGAACCCCTATCAGGCTTTCAGCATATTTCTCAGCAGAAACCTTACAGGCTAGGTAGTATCATGGAATGATATATTCAAAATTCTGAAAGTCAAAAAGTTTCAGCCAAGAAAACACTATCCAGTGAAACTATCCTTCAGATATGATGCAGAAATAAAAACTTTCCCAGATAAACAAAAGCTGAGGGAGTTCATCACCACAAGACACTCGCTATAAGAAATGATCAAGAAGGCCCTTATACCTGAAAAAAAGCAAGAGTTTACAAAGCCATGAGCAAGGGAATAAATAGACAAAATCAGAAAACCGAAGCTCTCTATCAGAACAGGTTAGCACACACTTAATTATAACATTAAAGATAAAGGGAAGGAAAGTATCAAAATAACTATAATCACTTCATTTTAATCACAAACTCATAATACAAAATGGAATACGTTGTGACAATAATGTAGACGGGGAAGAGGAAAGGGATAGCACCTGCTTAGATTAAGAAAATAAGAGACTATCAGAAAATGGACTATCTCATCTACGCGATCTTTTATACAAACCTCACAGTAATCACTAAACAAAAAATCAGAACAGAGACACAAATTATAAATAAAGAGAAAACAGATAAAACCATCATAGAGCATCACCAAACTGAATTGGCAGTCAGAAATACATGGGATGAGAAACAAGAGAAAGCCAGAACAAAAGGAAAACAAGTGATAAAATGGCAGTATCAAGCTGTCATATATCAATAATCACTCTAAACATAAATGGATTGAATTCTCCAATCAGAAGACAAAGAGTAGCTGGGTGGATTAAAAAACAAGACCCAACAATATGCTGCCCCCAGGAAACACATCTTAGCTCTAAAGACAAACACAGGCTCAGAGTGAAGGGATAGAAGACGACACTCCAAGCTAATGGCAAACAAAAAAGCACGTGTGGCCAAACTTATATCAGACAAAGTCAACTTCAAGCTAAAAAAAGCAAAGAGAGACAAAGAGGGGCAGTATACAATGATAAAAGGGATGCTCCACCAAGAGGACGTAACACTTACAAACATATGAGCGCCTAGCATAGGAGCACCAAAGTACATAAAGCAACTATTAACAGACCTAAAAGGAGAAGTTAACAGCAACACAATAATAGTAGGGGACCTCAACACCCCACTTACATCAATGGATAGATCATCCAGATAAGAAAGTCAACAAGGAAATAGTGGAATTAAACAAAAAACTAGACCAGATGGACTTAATAGGTATATACAGAACACTCCATCCAAAAACAGCAGAATACACATTCTTCTCAAGTGCACATGGAACATTCTCAAAGATAGACCATATGTTGGGAAACAAGGCAAGCCTTAATACACTTAAGAAGATTGAAATCTTAACAAGCATATTTTCTAGATGATGATGCTATGAAATTAGAAATCAACTATAAGGAAAAAACTGGGAAAGTGACAAATATGTGGAGACTAAACAACATGCTACCGAACAACCAATGGATCAATGAAGAAATTAAAGGAGAAATCAGAAAATATCTGGAGACAAATGAAAATGAAAATACACCATACCAACTCATACGGGATGCAGCAAAAGCAGTCCTAAGAGGGAAATTCATAGCAATACAGGACCACCTTAACAAACAAGAAAAACCTTAAATAAGTAATCAAATTACACCTAACAGATTTAGAAAAAGAAGAACAAATAAAACCCAAAGTCAGCAGAAGGAGGGAAATAATAAAAATTAGAGCAGAAATAAATGAAACAGAAATCAAAAAACAGTAGAAAGGATCAATGAAACTAAGAGCTAGTTCTTTGAGAAGATAAACAAAATTGACAAACCCTTAGCCAGACTCATGAAGAAAAAAAGATAGAAGCCTCAAATAAAGAAAATTAGAAGTGAAAGAGGAGAAATTACAATGGATGCCACAGAAATACAAAGGATTATAAGAGAATACTATGAAAAACTATATGCCAACAAATTGGACAATCTAGAAGAAATTGATAAATTCTTAGACACATATAACCTCCCAAAACTGAATCAAGAAGAAACAGAGAATCTGAATAGACCAATCACAAGTAAAGAGATTGAAACAGTAATCAAAAACCTCTGAAAAAACAAAAGTCCAGGACCAGATGGCTTCTCAGGAGAACTCTACCAAACATTCAACGAAGATTTAACACCTATACTTCTCAAACTATTCCAAAAAACTGAAGAAGATGGAACACTTCCTAACACATTTTACAAGGCCAACATCACCCTGATCCTAAAGCCAGACAAGGACAACACAAAGCAGAAAAATTACAGGCCAATATTGCTTATAAACAGAGATGCAAAACTCCTCAACAAAATATTGGCAAACTGAATACAGCAATACGTTAAAAGGATCATACACCATGATCAAATGGCATTTATACCAGGGATGCAGGGATGGTTCAACATATGCAAATCAATCAATGTGATACACCACATTAACAAAACGAGGAATAAAAACCACATTATCATCTGAATAGGTGCAGAGAAGGCATTCAACAAGATCCAACATCCATATATGATAAAAACTCTCAACAAAATGGGTATAGAAGGAAAGTGCCTCAACATAATAAAGGCCATACATGACAAACCCACAGCCAAGATCATACTCAATGCCGAAAAACTGAAAGCTATCCCTCTGAGAACAGGAGCAAGACAAGGGTGCCTACTCTCACCACTCTTATTCAACGTAGTACTGGAGGTTTTGGCCAGAGCAATTAGGCAAGAAAAAGAAATACTAGGTATCCACATTCACAAGGAAGAAGTGAAACTCTTGCTCTTTGCAGACGAGGTGATTCTATATACAGAAAACCCTAAAGAATCCATTGGAAAACTATTAAAAGTAATCAACAACTATAGCAAAGTTGCAGGGTTCAAAATCAACTTACAAAAATCAATTGCATTTCTATACTCTAATAACGAACTAACAGAAAGAGAACTCAAGAATACAATCCCATTTTCAATTGCAACACAAAGAATAAAATATCTAGGAATAAATTTAACGAAGGAGGTTTTCACCTCCTATACCTATACAACAAAAACTGTTAGACATTATTAAAAGAAATCGATGATTACATGAAGAAATGGAATGATATTCCATGCACATGGATTGGAAGAATAAACATAGTTAAAATGTCCATGCTACCTAAAGCAATCTACAGATTCAATGCAATCCCAATCAGAGTCCCAATGATATTCTTCATGGAAGTAGAACAAAGAATCCTAAAATTGATATGGAACAACAAAAGACCCCAATATAAATCCTGAGAAAAAAGAACAAAGCTGGAGTCATCACATTCCCTAACTTCAAAATATACTACAAAGCTATAGTAATCAAAACAGCATGTTTCTAGTACAGAAACAGACACACAGATCAAAGGAACATAATTGAAAGCCCAGAAATAATACCACACATCTGTGGACAGCTAATCTTTGAGAGAGGAGCCAAGAACATACAATAGAGAAAGGAAAGTCTCTTCAATAAATGGCGTTGGGGAAACTGAACAGCCACATGCAAAAGAAGCAAAGTAGACCATTATCTTTTACATACACAAAAATTAACTCAAAAATGGATTAAAAACTTGAAGGTAAGACGTGAAACCATAAAACTGCTAGAAGAAAATACAGGCAGTACACTCTTTGACTTTGGTCTTAGAAGCATCTTTTCGAATACCATGTCTATTCAGGCAAGGGAAACAAAGGAAAAAATAAACATTTGGGACGACATCATATTAAAAAGCTTCTGCAAGGCAAAGGAGACCAGGACCAAAGTGAAAAGATAGCCCACCAACTGGGAGAAAATACTTGCAAATCATATGTCTGACTAGGGGTTGATCTCCAAAATATATAAAAAACACATACAACTCAACAACAAAAAAACAAACAACCCTATCAAGAAATGGGCAGAGGCTATGAACAAACATTTTTCCAAAGAGGATAAACAATCACATGAAAATATGTTCAACATCACTAATCATTGGGGAAATGCAAATCAAAACTACAATGAGATATCACCTTACACCTGTTGGAATGGCTATAATAACCAAGACAAAAACCAACAAATGTTGGAGAGGATGTGGGGAAAAGGGAACCCTCATACACTGCTGGTGGGAATGCAAACTGGTGAAGCCACTATGGAAAACAGTACGGAGATTTCTCAAAAAATTAGAAATAGAAATAGCGTACGACCCAGCTATCCCACTACTGGATATTTATCCACAGAACTTGAAATCAACAATTCAAAGAGACTTATGCACCCCTATGTTTATTGCAGCATTATTCATAATTGCCAATACATGGAAGCAACCCAAGTGCCCATCAACTGATGAATGGATAAAGAAGATGTGGTATATATATATACAATGGAATACTACTCAGCCATAAAAAAGACAAAATTGTCCCATTTGCAACAACATGGATGGAACTTGAGGGGATTATGTTAAGCCAAATAAGCCAGACAAAGACAAACGCCACATGATTTCACTCATATGTGGAAGATAAACAAACATTGAGCAAGAGAACAGATTAGTGGTTACCTGAGGGGAAGGGTCTTGGGGAGTAGGCATAAGGGTTAAAGGGCACATATATATGGTGACTGACAAATAATAATGTACAACTGAAATTTCACAATGTTATAAACTATTATGACCTCAGTAAATTAAAAAATTGAAAAACAAACACAAAAATTCATACCTGTCATGTATTGGGATATCCATAGCTCTGGATTTGTGTTCCAGTGCAGCTTCAAAAAGTAGAAGTGATTCCATATGTCTGTGACTTGTCCCTGACAAGAGTGCTTCTAGTAGTTCACACTTCAGCGTGTTTGCTGTTGCTTTCAGGAAAGGGAAATTCTCATCTAATTTTATTCTGCTAAAAGTTTTTTCCATGAACTCATGTTGAATTTCATTCAAAGAATTTTTCTGTACCCATTGGTGTGATGAAAGTTTTTTCTTTCTGCTAACTTGTGAATGTAGGAAATTATAATTGAAAGCATTTTCTAGTGTTAAATCATATTTTCAGTCATTGGACACAGCCTGTTTGTCCATTTAATTCACTAGTATGTTGAATATGCTACTAATTTATTTAGGATATTTGTTACAATGTGAGTGATTTTGACTTAAGTGTTATTTTCATGGTGGGGGGGTCCTCCTGTGGTATTTAAATCAAGGAGAACTAGCTTGGGAAAATGACTTGAACAATTGTCCATATTTTTCTGTGGTTTGAAAGAGTTTACCTAGGATGGTGATGAGTTCTCTCAGACCATCAAGTAGAACTGGCCTCCAAAGGTACCCTGTCCTGGAACATTTGAGGTTTGCTTCAGATTGGGATACAGTTTCAGTTTGTAATGTACAATTAAGGTTTTCTATTTCTTTGTGGTCATATTTTTTTTCCTAGAAAAATGGTCTATTTTACTCAGGATTTCAAATTTAATGGCATAACATTTACAAATATGAACTTTTTGTTACAGAAAGTCTCAAACATGTAAACAGTAGGAAATACTATAATAAACCCACATACCTGATACCCAGGGTCAACAGTCTTCGATATATGGCCAGTCATGTTCCAACTATACTCCTAACTACTCTGTATATCAGCGGCTGGAATACTGTAGAGCATATCCAAAACATCGTACCTTTTCATCTCTTAGTCATTCAGTGTGCATTTCTAAAAGATAAGTACTCTTTTATAAAACATAATGTCAACATGACTATTATTTAATATGTCATTAATATAGTGAAATGTCTGCTTATTTTTCACACTTTTATGGCAGCTATATACTCCTTTTAAAGATTTTATTTATTTATTTTTCCCCCCAAAGCCCCAGTAGATAGTTGTGTGTCATAGCTGCACATCCTTCTAGTTGCTGTATGTGGGACGCGGCCTCAGCATGGCCGGAGAAGCAGAGCGTCGGTGCGCGCCCGGGATCCGAACCCGGGTCGCCAGCAGTGGAGCACGCTCACTCAACCACCAAGCCACGGGGCCGGCCCTATATACTCCTTTTAAAATGCAGTTTTTTCGAATCAGTGTCAAAATATGTTCTATACATTTTGATTGTTCATGTTCCTCATCTTTTTAAATCTACACGTTGTTCCACATCACCTCTTTTTTTTAGCAACATTTTTGTTGAAAATAAAAACACACCTTGTCTTCTGTCCAGTTTCCCCTTGTCTGGATTGGACTGAATGCAATCTTCGTGCATTATCCATCTGTCTTTCCATGTTGCCCATTTTCTTTTTCCATTGGAGCCTCTTCACATTTTAAACATGGTTATTTTAAATTCTGGTCTGTTATTTCCAACATCGTTGTCATATTTGAGTCTTTTAATTCCAAAAACTTATGTATCATATTTGAGTCTAGTCCTGATGCTTGCCTTGTGTGTCCAGACTGCCTGTGTTCTGGCCGTTTGGTGTGCTTTGTAATGTTTTGTTTGGAGCCGGATGTGTTGTGCGAGGTAATAGGAACAGAGATAATTATGCCTCAGGTGTGAAGTTTTATGTTAATCTGCCTAGAAGTTGGGTTTTGCTTCTTTAAGTCCTGAAAGTGCTTTATAAAAAAGCTTTAAGTGCCAGAGTCTTCAAATTTCTCCAGTTTCTTTGTTTGTATCTTCCCTCTTGTATTAATTTTGAAAAATATACCATAATAACATAAGATCATGATAATAGAGGAAACTGGATATGAGGTATATGAGAATTCTCTGTACTCTCTTGGCAATAATTATGTAAATCTAAAACTTTCTAAAATAAAAAAACTGGGGCCCGCCCGGTGGTGCAAGCAGTTAAGTGCAGGCGCTCTGCTGCGGTGGCTGGGGGTTCGCCTGTTCGGATCCCGGGCACGCACTGATGCACCGCTTGGCAAGCCATGCTGTGGCGGTGTCCCATATAAAGTAGAGGAAGATGGGTATGGATGTTAGCCCAGGGCCAATCTTCCTCAGCAAAATGAGGAGGATTGGCAGATGTTAGCTCAGGGCCGATGTTTCTCACACACAAAAAATAAATAAATAATAAAGTAAAAAAACTAATAAAAGTGACTCATTGGACCCCATTGGAAGTAACAAGGACAACTACTCTTCATTCTGAGAACTGGACCTCCAAGGGAAAGAATTCCGCTTTCATCCTGCTTTCCCTGTACCAACTGCATTTCTGGATAACACAATGGCTGTAGTAAATGCGGCAGAGTTCTTCCTTGCTGGAGGATTCCAGTTGAGGAATGTGCAAAGTATGATAGTGTGGAAATTAATAAAAGAAACCTTAACTAAATTGGAGTCGGGAAGGCCTGTAGGGGGAGCTCTCACGCCTTATCATATACTGCCAATTACACCAAAGGGGAAGAGAGGGACCTTGCATCTTCCACAGGAAGTAAAACTACTTCACTACTGAAGGAAGATTTCTCTCCCCACCCAGCAACAGCCCAACCAGTGAGAAATACCACAGCTCAGCCATTGAGAAGCTGTTGCCACCCTGAACATTTACTTTCCCCCAAGGGACTTTCCTTTAGAACAGCCCCTCCTCGCTCTCCCTTTTTCCCTATAAAAGCAGCTTCCCTTTTTGTTTTCCCAATTTGCCTATGGTTCACCATAGCGTGAATATCCTTAATTGCAATTCTTTTGGCTATCCCTGAATAATCTCATTTTGAGGGTAAAATGACAGGCAAATTTGCTTTTTAAATTGACAATAGTAAAAAAGAAAATGACCATTTGCCAGTTCCAGGGGCATAACTGACACAGCCCACGATAATTGATGGATGAAATCGTTTGGTGAAAGGCTGATGAAGCCCTTTGCAATGGAGGCACGAGCTGTCGCCACCTGAGCCCACTGGTCAGCACCACTCTGATCAAGAATGGAAGAACCAGAAGTTATATGCCTTCTTCTGCAATTCAGTAGGAAGCACACCGCACCACCTAGGAGTACTTTTCCCCCAAGAAAGTTGAACTTGCTTCTGGCCTCCCCCTGGGTGAACTTACAGTGACAGGAAATACAGCTCTCTGTTAAATTGATCGTGCCCATCTGTGAAGACACAGGGCCTGCTCTGTGAGAAGAGCACTAGGCATCAGCAGAGAGGTGTGTGCTTTGTCCTGCATCCAGTCTACTAAAGGCAAGCACCATTTTCCTGCCCACCACAGTGCAGGCCAACAGCCTTGCCCATTCCAGGACAATGGCATCTTCCCTTCCCTTTATCACAGGAAAAGGGTCTCTGGATGGCTAGACCTGCATTCGCTTCCCACAGGTCAAGTCAGAAACCTGGATCCAACAAGCCAGTTCATGGCACAGTGCAGCTGACCTCGCTGCAAGGCTGCCCCTGGCTCAGATGATCAGGCCCTCCCCTTGAGCTGGCTCACCAGGCCCCCCAGAGGGGCCTCTCTAGACATCTGCCTCCTACTCTCTGCCGCAGTGCCCTGAGCTACTGCATGCCGTTGCTCTCCTCTGGGCCTTGGCTCCTGTCATGCTGCTAATACTTCTCCTGAGACATCCTCAAGTCTCTCCCTCAATGTCACCTTCTCCGTGAGTCCTATGAATACTCGATCCGAAATTGCAATCCTTCTTCCCATGCCATTCCCAACATTCCTTATTCAGGTCTTCAGATTCAATTTGTTTCCACAGCATTTATCACTAGCCAATCTACTTCACCTTTTACTTTGTTCCCATGGTTCATTTCTGCCTACACCGCCCCCCCCACACACACACTAGATTATAAGCTCCACAGAGGCAGGAAATTTGTTCAGTTCTGTATCCTTAGAGCCTAGAGCAGGGCCTGGCACACAGTATATGCTCACTACTCATTTGAGGAATGAATGAACTACCAGCTCCCAAGTCCTCGTATTTTGCAACCTCTCTGCCCCAAACCCCCTCGGCATTTCCAACTGCACCAACCACCCAAACAGGCAATGTTTGAATACTTCCCACCATCCTAATTGTTGGATCATGGACCAGGTAAGCAACTGAGCTTACTGAGGACTCTGGAGAGCCCTTGCCCCAGCCTTGGTCTGTGCTCCTGGCATCCTGGGGAAGTGAGCATGGCAGGGCTCTAAATACCCATGGCTGGCTGCACCCTCTCTCCTGCCAGCACGCAGCTGTGACCTTCGCCCCTATGCCCTGCTCCTGTTTCTGGTCGGCTTGTATCTGTAAGTCGCCATGGTCAAGGACTCACACGTCCCTGGGTTTGGGTTGTGCTACAGAGTATTTTATAAAGAGTCAGTTCAAACAGCACGTGCCCATAGATTCCTGGGCATGCTCTGGAGAGTATGCCCCTATTCACCAATGACCTTGATGACCCTTTATTAGAGAAATTGGGGAGCGGTGTGGCCAAGAGAGTTTGTAGGTTTACTTTCAACCTGAAAGTGCTCCAACCACTAGCATTTCTCCCCATTGCCAGAATACAGGTGCACCCCCTGCCTCTGCACACACTGTTCCTTGCATCTTGAAGTGTTGGAGATACCATACCTGCAATGAGAAGGGCTCTTCCTCTCTGTGGTGTCCTTCATGATAATGTGTAAGCCCAGTCTTATCATGAGAAGATATCGGACACACTCAAACTGAGGGACATTCTGCCCAAACCAGACCTGTACTCCTCAGAAGTGTCAACATCATTGAGGTAGGCAGAATAATGGCCTCCCAGAGATGTCCACATCCTAATCCCTAGTAGCTGGAATATGTTAAATTCCACGTCAAAGTGGGATTAAAGTTGCAGATGGATTAAAATTACTAATATGCTGACCTTAAGATAGGGAGTTATCCAGGATTATCCAGGTGGACCCAATGTTAATACAATGGTCCAAATGTGGAAGAGGGAGGCCACGTGAGAAAGCCTCAATTGCCCATTGATGGCTTTGAAGATGGAGGAAGGGTCCACGAGCCAAGGATTGTGGTCACCCTCTGGGCGCTGGAAAAGTCATGAAAATGGTTTTCCCCCTGGAGACTTCTGAAAGGATCACAGCCCTGCTGACAGCTTGATTTTAGCCCAGTGAGCCTCTTTTTGGACTTCTGACTTCCAGAACTGTTACAGAACACATTTGTGTTGTTCCCTTAATAAATTTGTGTTGTGCCACTAAGTTTGTGGTAGTTTGTTACATCAGCATAGGGAAGTATTAAATTTTCAGTGGACCCGGAGATACTGAGAAACTATCACAGACCAGAGGACCCTAAGGGGACATGATGACTACATGCATTGTGCGACCCTGGGTCAGGAAAGAAAAGACACTTCCCTGTCTCTTTGCTTCCAGAAGTCTTGGCCACTGTGCAGTCCCTCTGGCTGCACCATCCCTCAGGACACCTTCTGCAGGTACCCAGGCAGAATATGTACAGGAGACTGTGGCTGATCTGGAAAGATAAGACCCTCATGAGGACAGCATGTTCCTCTCTCCAGCTCCCTGTCCCCAGGATCAAGCATTCTCTCCACCCTGGTCAGGAGGAAAGGAGTGACAGGAATGGGGAACTGGCACCTGACAGTCGCGGGATGGCAAGCAGGAAGCTGAGGACACAAGAAGCTGCATGAGGTTGTTTCTACAGGAGAAGCCTCAAGAGCCATGGGTTTCATTCTCACACCATGAGCCCAGAGACACAGATCACTCTGAATGCACACCTGGGGACTTAAGTCATGCACATTTGCTCCTTTTGATGTTAGACGCCAGATTTTGCACCTTTTAGGCCCTGGGAGAGGTGGAGGTTCTTAAAAGAGGAGGCGCCCCACAGAAGGCTGACTTCAGGAATGGCTGGATTGCTATCCACACCCTAAAGGCCCATGAACTGTACTCATCCATCTCCTGAGAGCCATAATGTTCACCAAGGCTCAGGCCTGTGGTCCAAATGGTCCTGCTAGGATTGGAGATGTCCTCCTTCTGGGGCCCAGGCCAGAACCTCCATCACCCCTGCTGCCCGCAAAGCCCACTCTCTCCGGAACCTGACTTTGGTCTGCACAGTGTGGGGCTTTGCCCTGCCCGTCTCCCCACTGACAACCGCTCAGTCCCCGATGCCGATGTTCTTGTACATATATCTGTATTTGGAGGTCCCCAGATAAGAATCCCCTTTCAGGACAGTTGTCGTTCAGGGAGAGCTGGCACGACGTGATGTAGCCTTTTGGTGAGTCTCCTCATGGCTGGTAAATAATAATTGCCATTGTGTGAATATGTGGCAAATCGCTATGATGATTAGTTATTTTCAAGCAGTTCCTGGTATAATGCCAAAGGTTTGATTAAACTGATGGCCTGGTCAGGGTGACTCTGAGGTTTTGCTTTCTGAGGCCTAGCCAGAAGGGGGAAGTAGAGTCTTCTCAGCCACCCACAGAGCCAGCTAGGACCTTGGTGTCCCCAGCAGAGAGTTTGAGCAGACAAAAGGCTCCAGCAGATGGTAGGGGTGGTCACCAGGAGGCTCCCCCAGGTCCCAGACACCCCCAGACTCAAAGGTGGATTTAGAAAGGAGCCATGCAGGAAAGGGCTTTGGGGTCCCAGGAGGCAGGCTGTGAAGAGGATCAGTCGTGCCAGGAGAGGTGGAAGGAGGAGCATCCGCCAGATCCTATCTGAAACGCCCTGGGCTGGCGAGGGGAGGGATGTGGGAACATATGCGGCTGGAGGTGAGCTGGAGCACTGGAACACATCATGAAGCGGGACCAGCACCATCCTGACAAGTCCCAGGACCAGACCCCTGCGGGGCACTCCAGGATGGAAGCAGAGACACTGCATGACCATTCTTGGAGGGAACTGACTGGTGTGGGACAGTGCTTGCCCAGGGCGGCTGTGGACTGCAGGGCTGCAGCAGCTAGGATGTCCCAAGTGCCCCCCACCACCTTTCCCAGAGGCATTTTCAGGATCTGACATCCCCAGCAGCAGCCTTTTGTGCCAACACACATCATCTAGAGCCTCAGCCTACATATATATTGGAGGGCAAATACAGTGATCCGATAAGATTATTTGATTTTTGAGTAAAATGTTATTTCACAAGCATATCATAATCTCCTACTGGGTGCTAAGGCCCTTGGTGTGCACCAGTGGTTCAGAGCATGGCGTTCAACCCATGCTCTGATAGCAGTGTATAGCCTCGTTAGGAAATTCTTTCTGTATGGTTCTGGAGGAGCCAAGGAATGTGTACCACAAAAATTTATAATTAAAAATAAGTATGTTTCCAAGTAAGAATAGTTTAGACAGACTTAGATGTAAGGGAGGCAGCTGAGAGCAGAGGCTCTATAGCCTGGATTGGAATCCTCGCTCTGCCCCTTCCTAGCTGTGTGACCTTGGGTAAGCTTCCAACGTCTCTGTGCCTCGGTTCCCTTATCTGTCAAAAGTGGATAGCAATAGTAGCTACTTCATGGGGCAGTTATGAAGACTAAACCAAGTACTATCTGTAAAGCACACATAACAGTGCCTGGCACACGGTAAGTGTCACATGAGTGTTTATGAATTCAGCAGCTTCTGACTTCACCACTCACTAGTGTATGGCCTCAGGATTAAGTAAGTCAGTTGGTGGAAGGTTGTCAAACTGGGTAAAACTTGTGCTCCACAGGGCTGTGATGGACTTGAAGTGCTGAGCCCTCTGCCTGGCATGGCAAAAGATCGGTACCTGGTGTTATGGTTATCCTCATCCTTGAGGCTGGCCCTGAAGCCCTTAGAACCTCCGATGCTCCAGAGGGCACTATTGCATCTGTCAAATGTTCTTACTGTCTCTGCAATCGTCCTGTGGCCAGTTCTGGTGAAATCACTTAACGTCCTGAATGGCTTCTGCCATCATGACACACTACTGTTCATCAATGTGTGGGTCACAGGCATTTTCTCACTGGAGCCTTAAAGTAACCCAGGTGTTTTGATTGCAGAGTGCACTGCTTGTCCATGACTGCACTGCTTACTGCGGGATGCATATATTACTGTTATCACAATAATAATGGCAACCTCTTATTAGTACTTTTCAGCTTATACACTGGGTCACACAGATGATCTCATTTGCTAAAACAAGCGGCAATAGGATTGAGATTCTGGCCTTTGGTTGAGCTCAAGCCAAACACCTGGGGAGCTCTATTTCTGGAGTTTCTGACGGAACACACAGATGGCCCCCCAACCCATGACTTAAGCCTCCAATAGCTAAATCATGGTCTACCTTGCATTTCATTCTGCCATTCACTTCTGCGGCCCTTTCAGAGCACAGTGGTCACAGTAATAATTTGAAATCAGACATCAGCTGGGAAGGCCCTGTAGAGATAAGACTAATCAAAGCAAGGGGGTCAGGCCTTTGTATCCTCGCCTCATTGACCCCTTGACTAGTCTTTCAAAGGGAGCTGATCTCAAGGAGGCAGTTCCCTTCAACAGAGGGCAATTCTGGAGAAGACCTTGGCTGTGAGTCCTCATCAACCGACACCCTTGGCAGCTGGGGGAATGAGTGCCTTAGTTATAAAGAGGAGATCTGGGTGGTACCACACCATCCACTATAATGCACCCCTTGCAACACTTAAATCTGCTACCTTCATATATAAAGTTTACCTCATTTGAGGACAGCTCCTTGAGTATTCTGGTTGTTCTCTTCCTAATGAAGCTCACATGAGAAATGATAGTGGACCCTCTGTTGCATCAGGCTTCTACGCCACAACTCATGATCATTCCTTCTTGTCTGCTATCCATTCTAGGGTCCCTTTAGTCTCAGCCAGCACCTCTGCTGTTTTCAGTGGCTCACCGGGTGAAGGAATGCAGACTTTTGCCCCTGAAGGTTCTGAGCCCCTGGTCCCAATGCCCTCCTCAGGCTGTGGCACTTGCACTGGTCCATTTACCATAGAAATTGGGCAGCAATACCAAGATGCATTCAAGTGAATCACCTGGGTATTAAACATATCCTTCTCTGTTCCCATTATGTATTAGTAACCCTACCAGCTCCTTATGATCAGGGTCAATTACCCCTGACAGGCTGGTGACTGCACTCTGTGCCTACTGGTCCCATAGCATGAGGACCCCAGAGTGCCCAGGTGGGAACCATAGCTTAGTGTTCAATGGGACTCTTATTGTGTCTCCTGGTGGAAGCATTCTAACTTTGGGGACCAATATGTCTAGCCAGCACTGTTCAAAATGGTAACCAATAGCCACATGTGGCTATTGAGTACTGAAATGTGATTAGTGTGACCAAGTGCCTGAACTTTTACTTTAAAATAAAATTAAATAATTTAAACTTAATTGTAAATAGCTAAATGTGGCTAGTGGCTACCATATTGGACAGCACAGGTGTAGAACTACAGAAGCTAAACTTGCAGGGCAGGAAGCACAAATCCCCATGTAGGTCCCTGGGATGGATAGTAGGTGGGGTCATTCTACCCCTTGGTTCGTGGATGATGTCTTTTATCTATCGGTGGCAGATAACGATAACAGATTTAGAATTTAGGATGACACTCTATCCTCACAGGCTATCATCTACAAATTTGCACCATTTTTGTACTTGTTGTGTGTGTGTGTGTGTGAGGAAGATTAGCCCTGAGCTAACATCGGTTGCCGATTCTCCTCTTTTTTGCTGAAGAAGACTAGCCCCGGGCTAACATCCGTGCCCATCCTCCTCCACTTTATATGGGACGCAGCCACAGCATGGCTTGATGAACGGTGTATAGGTCCACTCCAGGGATCCGAACCCGTGAACCCCGGGCCACTGAAGCAGAGCCCGCGAACCCGACCACTATGCCATTGGGCTGGCCCCATCCATTTTTTTTTTACTTTAAAGAGGCAATTCCAATGTTCTGGAAGACCAGCAACTTCTGGATGGTGCAAGTTGAGATAGCAAATTTGGATCTCATGGTCATGTTCCCTCTGAGCTCCTCATTTGTTCTAAGTGGGTCTCTTGGTCCCAGGTGATCATATGAAATATCCTGTATCAGTTAATCCAACATTCTGCAAGCTCTCAGTTAGTGGTGCCAGACAAGGTCCTGCATGTAGGAAAGTCAAACCCACACCTAGAATGTGTACAAATTCCAGGAAAGATGAATCTCACCCCCTTCAAGGATGGAAGTGACCTTCTTTAATCAACTAGTCATAAGTGGCTCGTTGGTCTCCTCGAGGAATGGTGCCACATTGGGGATTCAGCATTGGTCACTGTTGCTGGCTAGTTAAACATTTGGCAGCCGCGGTAGCTAGTCTGCCCCGGTGGGTGGGGTTGTGGGTTGAATTCATACATAGCATCCATTCCTGCCACCATGGCTACTCCATACATAAGAACATTGTGCAGCACTGATGTGGCCAATGACAACAGCTGGCTGATGTCAATTAGGTCATTCTGTCTTGATTTTTTAGTGCCTCTTATATGGTGGATGCTTGTGCGAGCATTAAGATATGATACAAATTTCTTCATATTTAGTTCCCCCTCCCACAGGTCCATTGAAAATGCCCTTTCCACAAACCTGCTTATTGCAGTCTTCCAATATTTCTCATTCTAGGTCTCTGACCAGCTGGCCAATCCATTTTCCATCGTCCTTAAGTCCATGTAGGTTCTTAGCTTGGGCCACTCCCTCTATCCATCCAAAATGAATCACTAGATGCACCATCTGAAGCTCTGCCCACCAGGAGTATTTCCACTCACTATTGTCTTTCATGGCAACACTCGATTAAGGTGGTATTGCAAAAGTAGTCCATTTTCAGCTTGCACCCTAAATCCAGCCAATCCATCCACTATCTAAGCTCAGCATTTCTTGTCCTCCAGCCCCTGGTCATAAGAGAACTCCCTGGTCCATTAATTTATAGGAATGAGTGAAGGGAGAGATGCTGGTGCAGCATTTGCAGATGATATTGAGGTTTAGGTCACCTGCTTGTAATCTATGACCCTGCTTGATTCTGATCCCGGATATACCACTTCCATCTTTTGATGGATTCCTGTTGGAATCATCTCACTTTGTGGGTCTAACAGAACCTAACTCATGATGATCAATGGCTGCACGCTGTGGTGATCTGTTCTAGCAAAGAAAACAAGTGTGGTAAAGCAGTTGCAATTAAGTTTCTGGTAGTCCATGGTCATCCTCTAGGTGTTAGTAGGGGCCGGATTGCTGAGGAGATATGATGGGGACCACCATCCCTGCATCCTTTAGGTCTTAAGTGTGTCATTAATATTTGTCATCTCCCCAGATGCAATTTTGTCTTTTATTCACTATTGTGAATAAAAGGCACAGGGAGTGTACTTGGCCTTCTCCACTCTAATAGCTCTTACACTAATGGCCACAGACTCAGTTGGAGCTTATGTCCATTGTCAAGTGTGTCCATTTTAATTACACGTTTGGAGATTGGAGGAGAGCACTCTGGGTCAGTCCTAGGCCAGCACTCGTTACGAGCCTGGTCCACATATGCTCCAGCTCTAACAGGGAGCATTGATGAAGCTGCAGGTACTGGGTATCAGTGTCAATGCAGATCCTGTTTCCAGCAGTACTCGAAATGTTTGGGTATTTCCTCTTTCCCCAGTCTTCCGTTACCAAGGTGAATGGACATAGGTCTCTTTGGAGGGTAGACTTGGGGAACTATTACTATGTAAACTTGCCACAGTGCTGCAAGGTCTTTCCTCATAGGGACCCCAGCTTTTCCTTTGTCAATAGAGTCTGTGTCTGAGAATTTGCTCAGGTCTGGAAACTGGGGAAGAAAGCATGACTTTTTATTGGAACAGTTTACTCTAGCCTCTCGCTCACTCATCCTTGAATTCTTTTGCTTAGAGAAATTAAGCAACATACTTGTCGACTGTCCATATATCTTGACCCTAAAAACACTGTGTTCTATTAACAATCTCTATACCTCTCTGCAGGTCAGACCTCCTGGATGCTACTTCAACTTTGCCAAATAATACTATAGTTGTGATTACCTTGCTTTTGAAATTTAAGTGCCACCTCTTGAATTGAAGGGACAGTGGCCCAAAACTTCCAGTTTTTTGGTACAATTGCAAGAAATAGAGACTCTGTAGTCAACACTTGCACATCACCAGTCCCAGAATTCACCGGCAACAGGTGCCTCTCTGGACACTGCTCTTCGATGGCTTCTCATGGTCTAGACCAAGGGAACAAGTATAAATTTCATTGGAGCACTATTCATGAGCACACATGATGCAGCTCCAGGAATTCTAAAAAATAATCAGGTCATGATTTCAAGAGGATAGAAACCCCGTATCATGCAGGAGTGAGGGCAACTGGTGAAATTTCAATTGTTACTATTAATACAATTCTGAAGGAAAAAGGGAAACTGATTTCATTTGTAGACAAAATGATCTTTTATATAGAAAATCCTATGGAACCCACCAAAAAAAGTACCGGAATTATTAAACTGGTTCATCAAGGTTGTAGGATACAGGATCAATATTTTTAAAAATCTGTTGTGTTTCTATATGCTAGCAATGAATAATCCCAAAGTAAAATTAAGAAAATGATTCCATTCACAATAGCATCAAAAAGAATAAAATACTTAGGAAGAAGACTAACAAAAGAAGTGCATGACTTATACGCTGAAGACTACAAAATGTTGCTGAAAGGAGTAAAAAAAAAAACTAAAAGTGAGAGATGCACTGAGTTCATGAGTCAGGAGATGTAGTATTGTTAAGATTCTAGTCCTCTCCAAATTGATCTGTGGATTCTACACAATCCCTATCAAAATTCCAGCAGGCTTTTATGTAGAAATTGACAAGCTGATTCTAAAATTTATAGTAAAATGCAAAAGGCCCAGAATAGCTGTAAACCTTTTGAAAAAGAAAAGTTGGAGGACATTCACTTCCTGATTTCCAAACCTAAAATAATGATATAGCAATCATGATAATATAGTTTTGGTATCAAGGTAGACATATAGATCAATGTAACAGAATTAAGAGTCCATAAATAAGCTCATATATTTGTGGTCAATGGATTTTTTAAAAGGTGCTAAGATGCTAATTCCATGGGAAAAGGGTAGTCTTTTCAACAAATGGTACTGGGAAAATTGGATATCCGTCTACAAAAATATGAACTTACGCCATTTCTCAGACGATACACAAAAATTCAATCGTAGGAGAAACTCTTCATGACCTTGGCTTTAGACAATGCTTTATTAAACACAACACCAAAACATAATCCATGAAGGAAAAACCCAATAAATTGTACTTCATCAAAATTTAAAATGTTTTTCACATATCCTTGCAAAGAAATACTAGTTAGTAATAAAAAGGAAAGAACTACAGGTAGATGGTACAGCATGAATCAACCAAATAAGCCATAGGATATGATACCTTTTATATGTAATTTCCAGAAAAAGCAAAGCAAATCATCAGAGATGGAAAGTAGATTAGTGGTTGCCTGGTAGTGGGCTAGAAACACAGATTAATTGTAAGTAGCCAGAAGTGATCTTATTAGGTGATGGAAACGTTCTAAAACTGGACTGTGATGATGGTTGCATGACTTAGTAAATTTACTAACAATCATTGAATTAGGTGAATTTTAGATGGGTGAATTCTATGGTGTGTAAATTATATCTTGATAAAGTTAAAAAAAAATAAACGAACTAAGACTGTGCTCCCATCCCCCTAGAATTTTTAACTTTCATGCTTGTCTACGCTGAAACTCCAGCAATCTTCAGTTCCAATTTAAATGTTCTACCCCATTACTGGCTCTAAAGGTGGTTTTTGCTTCTGGGGTTCTGTTCTGTAAGCTGTAATTCTCTGTATATGCCTGTCTGTCTCTCCCATTTGAGGGACAGCGGTTTGCCCTGTGACCTCAATTTTTTGATGAATCTGAGAAGAATTGTTGATTTCCAATTTGTTCAGCTTTTCTCTTTTGGTGAGGACAGGAGTGATGACTTCAAAGCTCCTTACATGCCAGGCCAGAAGCCAGAAGTCTCCAATGAGTTTTTTTTGAAAGGTGATATTAAGGCACCTTGTATACCAGCAAAAACGATCCAGTAGAGAGCGAGGATTAGCTGATGCAGGAAAAAAAGGGGAGAATTTCAAGAGAAAAGTCCTTGAGAAAGAGTGGGCTTTAGGGTCTTAAAAAGGTGCCAGGAAGCTTGTTCTCCTGTAAGAGGATTAGGGACAGAGAATGTAGATATCTTGGGGGGATCACTGGTAAGAGGAGGAGAGAACTGCTGTTGGTAGTTTCTCTTTCCCTTATGACATATGTGGCAAAGTCATCAGATACAGGTGGAGGGCAATGTGTGTTGGAGATTCAAGGAGAGAGAAAGTTTTGAAATAGCTCCCCGTCAGAGTGAGGAAGTAAATTCACTAGAGGAGTGAGTAGGTTTTCTGGGGTTGATGGGCTTTGTGTTCACATATTTGAAATGGTTCCAAACTTATCAGAGGTATATTGTTTTATATAACTGGAGAAGACTTTCATTTGGTCAGGTGCCATCATGGAGA
The DNA here is from genome assembly GCF_057802395.1 of Ceratotherium simum simum. Taxonomy (NCBI): domain Eukaryota; kingdom Metazoa; phylum Chordata; class Mammalia; order Perissodactyla; family Rhinocerotidae; genus Ceratotherium; species Ceratotherium simum. The sequence continues at coordinate 5,647,877 of NC_141940.1, read as the reverse complement.
AAGTTGTTAATTAGATTTACCAGTGTTGGGGGTGTTTGCAGAGGTGAATCACATTTGCAAAGGGGTTTGCAGCTGGATCGCCTCTACAGCTGTTGCAATTGCCGAGAAGAAAGGCAGCAGTTGTAGTGCTGAAGAAGACAATGAGCAGACATTCAATGCAGTGTTGAATATGGGTAGTGGTGATAGGAAGGTATCAGGGAGTATATTCTGATGACCATGTTCTTTTAAGGAACTGGGGACCTGTAGAAAGAAGGAGGAGAAACAGTGTGGAAGAGGCAATGAGAAACAAGGAACACACCCACCCCAACTCCAGGCCCTGATGTATGGGAGGGTGAGGTGGTAGAAGACACAATAGCTGGCCCTTGAGAGGGCTTTGGGCTGTCTTGGTTGAGGGTAGGCCAAGCCAAGGCAACAAAGGCACCACGGCATGTGAAATGGTTCAAACACAATAGAAGTTCATTTCTCATTCCAGTAACAGTCAAAGTTGGCTGTTCCTGTGCAGTAGCTAGCTATGCTCCATTTGTCCCAGGCTCTGTCTATCTTGAGGCTCTGCCAGGAAGCCCTAGTGACTCATCATCTGCATCCAGGTGACAGAAGAGGAAAGCAGGAGTGAAGGAGGTACAGAAACTTCTTAACCCTTGGCCAGGACATGGCACACATAACTTCCACTCAGTCTGATTGGCTGGGACTCAGTCACATGGCCACACTCGACTGCAAGGCAAGATGGGAAATGGAGTCTACCTTCATGCTCAGAAAGAAAAGGAGCCTTCAGATTTTAGTGGAGAGCTAGCAGTCTCTGCCAACAGGTGGAGCACATAGCTCAGGAAGCTGCCAGGTTCAGTAAAAGAGGAAACCTTGAGGGAAGAAGTGAAAGTTGCAAGGGTTTTCTCACCATTGAATTGTAGTTTTTCCCTAATGGAGATTCTCTGTTGCCCTCCTGCCTTCTATACTTATACACTTATTAATGAAGAACAGAGTAGTGGTTGCCAGGGGTTACAGAGGAGGAGGTGGGTGTGGGAAGGAAGTGAATGTGTCTATAAAAGAGCAACTTGTGGGATCCTTGTGGTGATGGAAATGTTCTGTATCTCGACTACATCACAGTCAGAATCTTGGTTATGATATTGTACTGTAGTTTTGCAAGATGTTGTCATTAGGGGAAGCTGGCTAAACGGTACACGGGATCTATTTGCATTATTTCTTACACCTGCATGTGAATCTATGATTATCTCAAGAGTAAAAGTTGAATTTTAAAATTGTCTGCAAATGATGCCCCCCTTTATAGCCTGTATGAGAGGTGAACCAGTCCCACAGTCCCGCCCTTGGTAGCCATCTACTTCATTCCAAGTTTTCTTAGCAAGAATGTGGCCAAATCAGTGTTGGATTTGTGATTTCCAAAGACTATTATTTTACTGCTTCAGATTTCTCTCGGTGACGTTAAGTAGGGTAAGGATTTTGGTCCTTCTGAGCACCTTACCTCATAGGACTGGATTCAACAAACACTACTATGAGGTAGGTGGCCTGCAGGCAATTACTTTGTGTGCCTTTTTGGAGATTGGCACTGCCACCCCACACATAACACCTCTCCCCAACTAGGTCCACACTCCTGCACACACACAAGGAAACACCAAGTCCTTTTCCTCTTACCCTGTGGGAAGTTTGTCTCCAGTGCTCAGTCCTGACCCAGTCCTTATCCCCACTGTCTGCTAACTGGACCTTCTGGTCTGACCCCCAACCCTGCAGGACTCACCTGCCTCCGCCTTCACACACCTGCCTCTTCCCTTCCTTCCCCACTCCCACCGTGAGAGAACTCACAGAGACACACACATTTTCGCAACAGGTCCAATTTATTTGAATCACCATCAGTGCACCCTGTTGCTGTAAAATGACGTCTACACAGTTGGCCATTTCTCAGGGGCCATACCTCAGAGACTTCTCAGATAATTCTGAGGTCTCTGGCCTTGCTCTGAAGTTACTGGCTGCCCAGGTAGTCACGTGAAGTGGTGGGCTCCTCCACGCTCTCTGGCTCATTTTGACTCAGTTCTTCATTCAGCCTGTGATAGTGACCGAATACTGTTGTTCCTCTAGCTTTCTTAGATTTAATTGAAGAGGTGGGATGTTTTGGAGAGGCTTTTTTTGTTGAACTCCTTTGAAGGGGTCTTTTTGCCCCCATGGATTTCTTGGCCACCTGGAAAGGCAACAGGATGAATGCAGAGGGGCATTGGTTTGAGGGAAGAGGGTGGGGGATGGGTGGGGACAGGGGCTTCATGAGAGGAGATGTGGGCTGAGGGGGGCGGGTGTGTGCCAGGCAAGGACAGGGGATGAGTCTTGGTGCGGGGAGTCAAAGGGGATGATGGGGAGCTTGGGCTGGGTCATCTCACCTTGACACTGCCTCTGGACCTGGGTTGACAGGAGGCCTTCCTCTTCTTCCTCTCTTTAGTGTTTGGAGTCTGTTGTTCTGGTTGTTCCATAACTGTGCTAGAAGCTTGTGGTGTCCTGGTCACCCGCGCCATGTCAGTGCCTCCCAGTGGTCTACCCCAGGCCTCCTGACCTGCCTATATATCCCCCTCTCCAGGACAGTAAGGGGGCCACACTCTTCAGCTTTGTTTGGTCAGCAAGGCTCTCCTCCAGCCAATGGTAGCCTTTGGGGGGCTTAAACATCACAAAGTCCCACCCTGACACCTCTAGGAGAGGATGGGGAGCAACCAAGATGTTCCGGTGGGAGAAAGGGGGCATATTTTATACATGCCTTCCAAACTGACCTGCCACCATCCTCATCTCCCCATGTCAATTCTGGTGGGTCACATGGCAGGGAGAGGGTGTTTCCTCCAAACCTTTCCCCACTGCCATCCTGTTCAGTCGTTCATTCTCTTCTCGCCCACCCTTCACCATTACCTAGTTTCTGTATGTCTTGCCTAAAATCCATCCATGGTAACGTGGCTGTATTTAAGTCTCTGTAGAAATGTGAATCATCCCACTTCCTGACTACAAATTACTCTTATGCACCCTGAAGACCATTCACTTCTACCAGGGATCCTTTCCACCCCACCTCCTTTTCTCAGTGTCAGCGTTGCTCTCAGTTTTCTGTTTTCCAATCTGAAATCGCTGCCTTCATCCTGCCAGACTTCCATGAATAGACTTGCTCTACTCAGAATCTAGTCTTGTTCAAGTCTGGGACTCATGCCCATCTCAGTAGGTGTACTATCCAGGCTTGGGTTTTAATAGGGTCAGGGGGATGAGGCACATACATGCTACAAGTTGTGCTGGATGTTTGTATGCAGGAAACTACAACTAAGACTGGTGATTTCACCAGGGGGTGGGAGGTGTTCAACATTGTCCTTGTTGTCCAGTGCAACAAGGAAAAATAAAAGGCATACAGATTGGAAAGGGAGAAATAGAACTATCTTTATTCACAGACCACAAGATAGTCTATACAGAAAACTCTATCAATCTAAAAAAATGCTTCGAGAAGGAATAATTGAGTTTAGCAAAGTCTCAGGCTACAAGACTAATATAAAAAATTAATTGTATTTTTATATACTAGCAATGAATAATTGAAAAGTGAAATTAAAACAGTGTGATTTAAAATAGGGTTAGACGGCATGAAATATGTAGGGGTAAATCTGGCAAAATATATAGAAGATCTGTACACCAAAAACTATGAAACATTGCAGAGAGAGATTAATGAAGACCTAAATAAATGGAGGTATATACCTCGTTCGTGGTTTGGAGGACTCAATATTGCTAAGATGCCAATTCATCCAAAATTCGTTGATAGAGTCAATGCAATCACAATGAAAACCCCAGAAGACTTTAACAACAACCAAGAAGGAATTGGCAGGCTGATGTTCTGCAGTGTAAGCCGGGACAGGTACTTTTTTCTTGTTTTGTAATGCAAGTGCCTGACTTAAGCTTTGATTGCCAAGTCGTCCACTTCAAAGAAGCATCCACTTCAAGAGGGCTATCTCGAAAAAACACATTGCCAGCCACAGGACTAGATAAAGAGCCAGGCCACCTCTCCATACTGAGGCTCCTTTGATTTAGGGAGTTTGGTTGATTTCAACAACTGACCATTTGAGCCACTTCTTTTTTTTCTTTTCCCACATTTTAAATTCCTGCTCTTATGTTTTAAATTCACCTATAAAGAGTGTGCCCATAAAACCCTAGGCTGCCACCCTGGACCCTAATAAAAGCAGAACCCCAGGCCCCTGTGCACTCTCTCTCTCCAGGCGACCTCGCTGTGTGGCCCCAGGTGTGCTGTGCAATTTCCAGATCCTGTGAGTAATAATCCTTTATTCTTTCAAAGTTTCCTGATGGTTGTTGCTGAAGGCCATCTTGTAGTCCTAATGAGAGCTACAAGGCCTGGTCCAACCATAACATTGGTTACTGATAGGCTGAGACCAGCACAAAACATGTTCACATTCATATGGAAATGCAAAGGACCTTGAATAGCCACAATAACTTTTAAAAAGAGAAGAGCTGGGGGTGGCCGGCCTCGTGGCTTAGCAGTTAAGTGCACGCGCTCCGCTACCAGCGGCTCGAGTTTGGATCCCGCACGTGCACGGACGCACTGCTTGTCTGGCCATGCTGAGGCAGCATCCCACATACAGCAACTAGAAGGATGTGCAACTATGACATACAACTATATACTGGGGCTTTGGGGAGAAAAATGGGAAAAAAAAGAAGGAGGAGGATTGACAATAGAAAAAAAAAAAAAAAAAGAAGAGCTGTGAGCCAGCCCTGACGGCCTAGCAGTTAAAGTTCGGTGCACTCTGCTTCAGCAGCCCGGTTTTGGTGCCGGGCTCGGAACCACACCACTCGTCTGTCAGTAGCCATGCTGTGGCGGTGTCTCACATAGAAGAACTGGAAGAACAACTAGAATCTACAACTATGTACTGGGGTTTTGGGGAGGAGGAAAAAAAGGGGGCAGATTGGCAACAGATGTTAGCTCAGAGCAAATCTTTCCCACCAAAAAAAAAGAGAGACAGAAGAGCTGGGGGCTTTATTCTACTTGACTGCAAGGCTTATAAAATGACAATAATCAAGAGAGTGTGGAATTGGCATAACATAACAATAGAAATACCTTTGTGGAACAGAAGAGAGAATCTAGAAATAGACTCACACATATATGCATATACAGACAACTGATTATCAATAAAGATACAAAAGATTAGAGGTGAAGGGATGGTGTTTTCATCAATTGGGTTTGAAACAACTAGATAGCCACATGCAAAAAGTACTGTTTAATCCATACCTTGTTCCATATAAAAAATAACACAAAATGGATCATAGACCCACATGTTGAACCTAAAATTATAAAGCTTCTTGGAGAATACATAGGAGAAAATCTTTGTTACCCTGGGTTACTGTGGTAAGTTTGAGGATTTCGAGGTTGATCAAGGAATAGATAGGACCATGAGAGGCAGGAACACACAAGCTTTATTGAGCAGCACTCGGACAGGGTTGCATGAGAGGAGAAGTCCCTCTCAGGAAGAGACCTTCCAGAGGCAGAGGCACAAAGCCATCACCCAGAAAGGGAATAAGGCAAGTGGCCTCCCAGGAGACAATGGGAAATAGGAGAGGGGGCTTCACTTATCTGGGAGATGTTGCTCAGCAGTGTGGGGGAGGAAGACAATTCCTCTACCCTCTAGGTCCTTCTGGCTGGTCTAACAGTTAAATCGACATGAGACGGGATAACAGGAGAAAATCAAACAAAGTTTAATAACATGTATACATGGGAGAAACCCAGGAATACTGAGTAACTTGCCAGAACAGCCAAAACCACCACCTTAAATACCATCTTCAGCTAAAGACAATGGAGGATGTTGGGGGTAGTGGTTTAGGTCGTCAAAAGTGAGGAAAGCAATTTACATGGAGAGGGAAATGCAAATATTTGTTAAACAAGTGTTTGCTATGACCCGAGAGACACATTTTGGGGTGGCCAATTCTGATCCTCCACAGCAGCAAGGTGGGGATCTCTGGGTCAGAGAACTCCAGAGGGCAATAGCAGTTAGGAATATTTTATCGCTACAGACTGTCTTATCTATGGTTAGCAGGTGTTGGGTGCATTTTTGTGGAGTATGCAAAGTAGGCAGGCTCTAAAAGGCTACAGATATGTTTGTCTGAACTGTATTTAAAGCAATTGGGTGTGTAATAATTTGAGTTTCGCACGAGTGCATTTTGGGCTACAAACCCTAGCCTGCTGTGAAGAAGTAAACAACATGGGCCATTTTAGGGCAATACATAGGGGTCACCATTGGCCCATTTACATAACAGTCAATAATTTCTTAGATGCTAGAAAACAAAATCCATAAATGAAAAAAATTGATAAATTTGACTTCATCAAAATTCTAAACTTCTTTTCTTTAAAAGATACCTTTAAGAGAGTAAAAAGACAAGCCACACATTGGGAGAATGTATTTGCAAATCACATATCTGATAAAAATCTTGTATCAAGAGTATATAAAGAACTCTCAAACTTCAGTAAGAAAGAATCAAACAACCCAATAAAAAATGGGCAAAGATTTGAACAGACACTTTCCCAAATAGACATACAGATGGCAAGTAATCATACAACTAGAAGCTCAACGTCATTAGCCATTATGGAAATGCAAATAAAAACCACAATGAAATACCACTACATGCCTATTAGAATGGTTAAAATTGAAAGAGTGACCATATCACATGCTGGCCAAGATGTAGAACACTGGAGTTCTCATACCTTGATAGTGAAAATTGACAAGAGATTTTCACATATTGAAGTATATGGCATAATTATTCAGGTTCAAAAATGATTCAGCTTGAACTAAAGAAGCCTATAAACATAAACTGTACATCTGCTTTAACCACTAAAGTAAAGAATGCACTCTCAAGACAAGAATGCATACTTGCCCTCCCATGCCAGTATTGGTAGGTAATGCCCTATCAGTAATGCTCATATTAGTCCCTTTCCAGACATCAGGGTCGTGTTGACCCGGTAACTGGCAGCTGAATACCTGTTTGAAATTTTGAGGAATATGTATCCTGAGCATTTTTAACGTACGTTCTTTGTTCTAAAAAGATCCAAGTCTGCACTGAAAACCACGCTTCTCTGGAACACTTTCTTTCTTTGTGGAAACTGCCTTCTCGGGTTATAATCCTCACCCTGGCTCAAGTAAAACTGACCTTCCCTCTCTTATCTATATAATGGTTATTGGTTATTTTGTGTCGACAAAGTATAAAATGGCACACCACTTTCTAACACAGTGTGGCAGTTTCTTAAAAATTTAAACATACATCACCATATGATGCAGCCATCTTGCTTTTATTTATTAACATAAAACTTAAAAAATGCAAGTGAATGTATTATGACAGAAAGCAAATCAGTGGTTTCTTAGGGATGGGAGTACGGGGATGGAGAAAGAGGGAGGTATTACAAAGGTCTGTGAGGAAACTTTTGGGGGTGATGGATATGCTCACTCTCTTGATTGTGGTGATGGTTTTCCTGGTGCAAACGTATGTGAAAACTTATCAAATTGTACACTTTGGGAAGCTTAGTGTATGTCAATTATACTTCAATAAAGCTGTTTAAAAAATTATATTCTCTGCTGGAAAAAAACCAGCTTTTGAAAAGAATAAAGATAAAGGATTTGGGGAGCAGAATGGTTTATCACTGTAAATATATAGATAAGCTGGAGTATGGTGGTGATAAAAATCAAGACTGGCTTTATTTCAATCTTATTATTGTTTTTAAAATTCTCTGTAGGGATTCAACTGCAACTTCTGGGAAGATGGAGTAGATGTGCTTTCTCTATTTCTCCTGATAAGTAGAACTAAATGAACACTCAGCATATTATATATAAAATGAACACAAGAAGGCTCTGAGCAGTGGAGAGAAGAAGGCAGGGACCTTGGGGCCCTAGGAATGACACAGTGGTGAGTTTGTTCCCTGGGTTTTTTTGTGTGTCTCATGTCTCCCAGACATGGCCCTAAAGTAGCTGGCAACACGGAAATGCCAACAGGCATAGACCAAAAAAAAAAAAAAAAAAAAAGAAAAAGCTCAAACCAAAGACTGCTCTCTCTGGCCAAAGGACCAGGAAAGGGATAGCCTAGCATGACAGAAAACTTTTAGACAGTAACTGCTCTACTCCTAGAAAACACCACCAAAAACATCTGTGAGCCACCCTCACCCATGCCAACAAACACCATGTAGGAAGCCTAGATTTCCACCCTCACCAGGCTACGCCAGGTGTCCCAAATGTTCCCCCCAACCACTGCCAGGGTGATGTCAGAGAAGACTGAGTAGGGAGCTAGTAGTTCCATCCCCACCAGGTGATAACAAGGTCTCCCCACCCCATGCTGTCTCTGGAGACCATTTTGGGAGCCTGAATTTCCACCCATAGGTAAGAAGTCACCACTTCCACTCCACAGTGGGGATGGAGTCAGAGTCAGCCTAGCGAAAAGTGAGAACTTTCATCACTGCCCAGCAATAATGAGGGTACCTCAACCCCCTTACTGTTAGTGGAGCCACATTAGGAACACTAATGAGGCACATCTATGCTTTCCAGGCAGATAGGTATCAGTGGAGACCTAGTAGGGTGGAAGAAGTCCCATCCCTTTCCAGCAGTAATGAGGACCAGCCCCCTTGGGTGTCAATGGAAGCTGAGTGAGGAACCTACACTTCCATTCCCAACCTGGTAGTAATGAGGTGATGTTTTCCTTCTTCTTTTGGAATTTAAGAACCAAAATGTCAGACCATGATCAAAACTTACTCTTCCTAACAAGAAACAGGAAAATATCAAACTTAATTAAAAAAATCAATACATGCCATTACCAAGACGGCAGACATGTTAGAACTATCTGACCAAGATTTTAAAGCAGTCATCATAAAAATGCTTTAACAAGCAATTGTGAATCAACTTGAAAGAAGTGAAAAAAATAGAAAGTCTCAGCAAAGGGCTAGAGAAAGATGTTAGACACTGTGAATTTTACTTAGTTTTGAGTGCTGAATATTTTTGTATTTCTATAAAAAATATTCTTGAGCTTTGTTCCCGGCCATAGTTACTTGAATACAGTAAAATCCTTTCAAGTCGTTCTTTTAACTTTGTTAGGTGAGATTAGAGCAAGTGTTTAGTCTATGGCTTATGCTACCTCATTACTGAGGCAAAACTCTTTTGTGTTTTGTAATTTATGTCCTGTGGTTTATGAGGTTTTCTGCTGAATGATGGGAACAGGAACTATTCACATCCCTGTGTGAGCTCGAGTGAGATCTCTCTGTACAGTTTTTTCCTCTCCATTATCCTGTCCTGCAATCCCTAGCCATCTTTGCCTCCCTGTACTCCCAGTTCCATCACCTCAACTCAAAAAATCAGCCAGACACCATGCAGTAAGCTGAGGTGATTGTAGGGCTCATTTCCTTTGTTTTCCACTTCTCAGAGATCACTCCTCTTTGTTTCAAGATCTACAAAAAATTGAAAATAGTTGTGAACAGTGATTCATGATTTTGTTAATTCATCTCCTTGTGCATATTATCCACATTTTCCACTAGATTATTTAACATATTAATCACAGTTATTTTATTTATTTATTTATTTATTTATTAAATTTTTTTTGTGAGGAAGATCAGCCCTGAGCTAACATCCGTGCCAATCCTCCTCTTTTTGCTGAGGAAGACTGGCCCTGAGCTGACATCCATGCCCATCTTCCTCCACTTTATGTGGGACGCCGCCACAGCATGGCCTGACAAGCAGTGCATCGGTGCATGCCCAGGATCCGAACCCGGGCCACCAGCAGTGGAGTGCACGCACTTAATGACTATGCCATTGGGCCGGCCCAATCACAGTTATTTTAACGTTTCTTTCTAATAAAGTCAGCATCCAGGTTGTCTCTGAGTCCAGTTCTGTTTATTGCTTTTTCTCTTAGAAATGGATTGATAGTTCCTGACTTTTTGTATGTTTTGTAACTTTTTTGAATGCCTGACCGCATTTGTAGAAGAACAGTAGGAACTGAGGTAACTAACATTTATGCATGGAAATTGGAATGTGTCTGCTCCTGCTAGTTTGTCAGTGTACGGAGCGTGGTTGATCTATTCAGTAGTTTAGCTGGGTTTGGGTTTTGATTTTACTATCAGCTTCAAAATCTCCCCATGGTGAGCTGCCTTTACCTATACTTAGTATGAGTTTCATGATGCTGGAACATTTTCCCAGCGTTCCTGCTCTTCCCTCAGCTTTCAACAGTCTCAACAGGGCTGCACCCCAGAGGGGATCCCTATCAATACTCGTTCCCTACCCTGGCTTCAATTCTGTGGATTGTCATTTCACTTTCTTTTTTTAAATGCATATATCATAAATTTACCACTCCAAAGTGTACAATTCAATAGTTTTTAGTGTATTCACCAGGTCGTGCAACTATCACCAAAATCTAATTCCAGAACACCTCCATTATCCCCAAAGAAACCACCTACCCATTAGCAGTCACTTACGATTTCTCTAGCCCCAAGCAAGAATTAATCTACTTTCTGTCTCGATAGATTTGCCTGTTCTGGACATTTCATATGAAGGGAATCACAAAATATATGATTTTTTGTGTCTGTCTTCTTTCACTTAGCATAATATTTTTAATGTTCATCCCCATTGTAGCATGTTTCAGTACTTAATTCCTTTTAAAGGTTGAATATTCCATTGCATGTATATACCACATTTTGTTTCTCCAGTCATCCATTGATGGACATTTAGGTTGTTTCCGGTTTTTTGCTATTATGAATAATGCTAGTGTGAACATTCATGTGCAAGTATTTGTTTAAATACCTGTTTTCGCTTACTTTGGATGTATATCTAGTAGTGGAATTGTTGGGTTGGTCATAAGCTAATGCTCCATATTTAACTTTTTGAAGAGCTGCCAAACTGTTTTCTACGGTGGCTGCATCAGTTTACATTCCCACCAGCAATGTATGAGGATTCCAGTTTCTCCATATCCTCAGACACTGTTATTGTCTGTTTCATTTTAGTCATCCCAGTGGATGTGAAGTAGTATTTCATTGTGGTTCTGATTTACAATTCCCTAATGACTAAGGATGTGGAGCCTCTTTTCATGTCCTTACTGGTCATTTATATATCTTCTTTGAAGAAACGTCTGCTCAAATCCTTTGCCCATTTTAAATTGGTTTATATGTTTTTTCACTGCTGAGTTGTGTTTTTTAAATATTCTGAATATTAGCCCCTATCATATATATGACTGACAAATATTTTCTCCCATTCTGTAGGTTGTCTTTTCCATTTATTGTATCCCATGAAGTGTCTGAGACAACTCACTCACTCCCTTAGTGAATTCACCTCCTTACTCTGAAAAGGATCTTCATCCTTCTCCATCTCCTCAAATCCCCAACACACTCTCTCCTCCACCTGTATCTGAAGACTTTGACACCTCTTTTATAAGGCAAATAAAAGCTATCTGATTGCAGTTCTCTCTTCATCCTACCACTGATCCCACCAAGGTACCAGCATTCTCTGCCCTCCCTTTTAGTGCAAGGGACCAAGCTTCCCAGCACCTAAGTCTCTAGAGCCCACTCTTTCTCAGGGAATTTTCTCTTAAAATTCTCTCCATTTTCCCCTTCATCAGCTAATCCTTGCTCTTTACTGGAACATTCACACCCTGATACAACATAACTCAATTTGAACTTTCAAAAAAATGTCTTCCTTAACCTCACATTGCCCTTCTGTTGCATGTCTCACTCCAATACTTAGTAAAATTCTTTGCAAAATTGTCTACATGTTCCCCTCCAAATGCTCTGTTAGTCACCTCCAATCAGACAACTATCCCCACCACTGCATTGGAACAGCTCTTCTCAAGGTCACCAATTACCTATATTTTCACAGTCTAATGGTCAATTCTCAGTGCTAATCCTACTCAACTTCTCAGCAGCACTCAACAGAGCTGACCGCATACTCCTAGAGATGGTTCTGCTCTGGACCTTACAATAACTACAGTTGGATTGCCTTCAATCCCACTGACTATTCCTTCTCAGTTTCCTTTCCCGAAGACCTAGCCAAACTTCCAAATGGCTGAGAGCCCTGAACTCAGCTCTTGGTTATCTTCTCCCTCACCTGATGATCACATCCAGTTCCATGGCTTCATGTGCCATCTACACCTTTGTCACTCTCAATTTTTATTTCCGATAGTGAACTCTTTCCTGAGTTCCAGACTCCTACATCCTCTTGGTTATCTAGCAGAATCTCAAACATGACATGGGTAAATTAGAGCTATTTCTTTTCCTCCCTCCCCTCCCCAATCTGGCTCCACTTGCACACTTCTGAACTTCAGTACATGGAAACTCTGGTTTTCAGTTGTTCAAGCCAAAATTTCTGGAGTCTTCTTTGACCACTCTCTTTCCCTTACATTTTACATCCAATCAGTCAATGAAGTCTTGATGGCTCTAACTCAAAGTTACATCAGGACCACAAAGGAGGCAGGGATCATCAGCGGCCATCTTGGAGGCTGCCTTCCCTAGGCAGGGACTCCGTTGTTCACAGCAGATTCCCTGGTGCCAATCACAGTGCCTGGAACATAGAAGAGTATCCATTAATATGTGCTGACTGGCTGATTATTTACATCTCCTAGGATACTTGTGTTCTGAAGGACAGAGTTTGGGAAACAACTCATTGAAACATGTTTGTCTCTCTTGCTAGGACAAGAGTTCCTTCAGAACAAGTATTCTTTCTTGTTCTGAACTGTATTCCTAGAACCTAGCACAGTTTCTGGCACATAGTAGGTGCTCAGTACATGAATAAATGAATAAAGTAACAATTAATCATGAGTGAGTGACTATATATATAACCAAACCCATGGGCACAACAAAATCATCTTTTAAACTTTATTGGGATATAATTTACATACCTTAAAATTTACCCATTTAAACTGTTCAATGAAATATTTTTATTAAATTTACTGAGTTGCACAACCATCATCAATCAAGTGTTAGAAAATATCCATCACCTGCATGAGATCCCTGGTGCCACTTGTAGTTAAATCCTGTTCTCAGCATCTGCCCCAGGCAAACACTAATCTACTTTCTGTCTCTAATGATTTGCTTTTTCTCAAAAATTCGTATTAATGGAATAACATCAATGGCTTATTTTGTTGATCTTTGTTACAGCATGTATCAGTAGTTCTTTCGTTTTTATTTATTTTATTGTTGAATAGTATTCCATTATATGGATATGGCACATTTTGTTTATTCATTTACCAGTTGATGGACATTTGGGTTGCTTTACTTTTTAGTTATTGTGAATATGATCCTATACACATTCATGTGGAAATCTTGGGCTGAACATATATGTATTTTCTTTTCTCTCAGGTAGTGGAATTGCTCATCATATGGTAATTTTATGTGTAAAATTTTAAGACTATGGATTGTTTGTCTTTATTATTGAGTTTAAGAGGATTTGTTTTTTTTTTTTTGGTACATTTTGCAAACAAGTCCCTCATCAGGGACATGATTTGCAAATATTTTCTCCTAGTTTATGGCTTCGTGCTTTTCAAAGTGACAAAATATTTATTGATTTTTTTCTTTCATGGATTGTGGTTCTGGTGTCATATTTAAGAAATCCTTACCTAATCCAAGGTCGTGATGATTTTTTCCTATGAATTAAATTTTGAGTATGGTCTGAGGTAAGATTGTAAATCCATCATTTTGCAGGTGGATATCCAGTTGTCCAAGAACCATTTAACTAGCTCCGTAGCACCTTTGTTGAAAATCAATGACCACAAATTTATGGGCTTACTTGTGGATTCCCAATTTTGTTATGGTCATCTATATGTCTACCCTATAAAAATATTATATTGTCATGATTACAATATCTTTATAGTAATTTTTGGAATCAAGAAGTAAAAGTCCTCCAACTTGACTCTTTTCCAAATTATTTGAGCTATCCTGGATCTTTTGCATTTCAACATAAATTTTAGAATCAGCTTGTCAATTTTTACAAAGAAAAAAAAGCCTACTGGAATTTTTATAGGGATTGTGTTTAATCTATAGATCAACTTGGGGATTATTGACACCTTAATATTGCATTTACTGATCCGTGAACACAGCACATTTCTCCCTTTCTTTAGGTGTTCTTTAATTTCCCTCAATAATGTTTTGTAGTTTTCAGTGTAAAAGTATTGCACTTCCTTTATTAAATTTATTCCTAAGTATTTTATTTTTTTAAATGTTATTGTAAATAGAATGGTTTTCTTAATTTAATTTTGGGATTGTTCATTGCTAGTACATGGAAAAACAACTGATTTGTGTTTATTGATCTTGTATCTTACCACCTTGCTTAACTCTTTTATTAGTTCTAGTAGTTTTTGGTGGGTTCCTTAGAGTTTTCTTTATACACAATTCTATCGTCTATGAATACAGTCAGCTTCACTTCACCTTTGGAACCGTGTTAACAGTAACAATCCAAACTTTATGACTGCACTCATCCCTACATGATGTGTGCCCTCCATCTCCTTGAAAACATGACCCAGTTATTTCTTAGAATACTTGGGGCTGCCTCATACATACTCATGATTAGTGCTCCAGTGTACTTCACACTGACAACCCTGGTCAGACCCTGGGAAGCCACAGGAAGGCATGGCTGACAGCAGTCACTGTGGCCATTCTTTTCTGGGAATGTTGATAGCCAAGTCAGGAGTGCAGACCATAGACTATTAAGGAACAAACTACAAGTAAAATTAAGAAAACAATTCCTTTTACAATGGCATCAAAAAAGACAAGATACTTGGGAACGAATTTAACAAAAGAAGGGCAAGATTTGTATACTGAAGAAAAACTACAATATATTGTTGAAAGAAATTAACCAAGACTTAAATAAATGGAAAGACATCTCATGTTCATGAATCAGAAGGCTTAAGATTTTTAAGATGGCAATATTCCCCAAAGTGATCTACATATTCACTGCCATCCCTATCAAGCTCCCAGCTGCCTTTATTTCAGAAATTTACAGGCTGATTCTAAAATTCACATGTAAATTCAAAGAGATCTAGAATAGCCAAAGGAACAAAGTTTGAGGACTCACACTTAACTGTTTAAAAATTTACTATAAAGCTACAGTAATCAAGACTATGGGGTACTAGCACAGATCAATGGAATAGAATAGAGAGTTTAGAAATAAACCCCTACATCTATGGTCAATTGATTTTCAACAAGCATGCCAAGATAATTCAAATAGGACTAGGACAACTGGATATCCCCATTCAAAAGAATGAATTTTGACCCCTTTCTCACACAATACATAAAAATTAACTCAAAATGAATCATATACCTAAATGTAAGAGCTAAAACTATAAACTATTAGAAAAAATATGGCAGTAAATCTTTATGATTTGGGGTTACATAAAGTCTTAGATTTCACACCAAAAACACAAGCCACAAAAAACATGATAAATTGGACTTCACCAAAATGAAAAACTTTTTTGCTCAAGAAAGTGAGACAACCCACAGAATGAGAGAGAATATTTGCAAGTCATGTATCAGATAAGGGACCTGTATCCAGAATGCATGAGGAACACTTACAACTCAACAATAAGAAGACAAAGGACCCATTAAAAATGGACAAAGGATTTGAACAGACATTTCCCCAAAGAAAGGCTACAAATAAACAATAAGCACACTAAAAGGTGCTGGACATCATTACTTATTAGGGAAATACAAATCAAAATCACAATGAGATACCACATCACACCCACTAGGATGACTATAATCAAAAAGACAGATAATAATATGTGTTGACAGGATGTAGAGAAATTAGAGCCCTCATACATTGCTGTTAGGAATGTAAAATTGTAGAAAAAGTGCAGCCACTTTGGAAAGTGGAAAGAAGCTCTTGCTATGTGGTATGTGGTCAATAATGGGAGCTTCTAAAAAAGTATCCACTCGGGTAATCCTGCCCCATTACTCCTGACTGTTGAAGACAGAGCAACCCTGAATTCAGTGAGTCACAGACTACAGAAGGCAGAGGCACAAAGCACCACCAAGCTGCAATGAGCACATAGTAACATCACCTGGGGACCTTGTTGATACACAGATTCTTTCTTCATAGGGCTGAGTGGAGCCTGAAATCCTGCCTGCCTAATCTGCCCCCAGGTGGTACAGATGTTTCTGGTCCAGAACTACTGGTGGAGGAAAGAAGTCAGACTGGTGACAACTGACTCCAGAATAAGCAATTTTATGTCCTTCCAGAGGAGAGGGAGGTGCAGTCAAGGAAAAGCAGCCGGAGCAGGCCTTGGGCTTCCTCCAGGCAGATGTTCAGTGCATCCTGGTGGTCCTTCAGAAGACACGGGATTTAATCAAGCAGCCCTGGCCCGAGCCCCTTCCATATTTGGCTCCTTCTTCCTTCTTATAGATTCACCTAAGGGATGGTGATGAACAGCACAGAACTGGTCATTGTGTGCAGGAAATGTCTGTGTGCAATATTGGTCAGACTGTGGAATTCAAGGTGGCTGGGTGGCTGGTTTATGCCCTGCACTGTGATGTACTTTCCCGAGGTGCCAATGAGAAGAGTGGGATTGCTCCTTCAAGATGTCCTGGGTAAATCTGGGGGAGGAGGGGCACTGCTCCCAGTCTAGGTCTTCTGCCAGATCCAAGGTCTATGCTGGAGGTGCACTGCTGGCTCTTGGTGGTTCTCTGAGCCCTAAGCCCCCTTACTTCCTGTCTGGCCAGGCACAGGGCCACCCGGCTAAGCCCCGCAGGAGGAGTTGCAGGGCCTGAGTGGCTGGGACCTCTTGCCCCAGACCACTTGTCTTGGGGCATAGTCATGGCTTTTGGCCCTTGCATTTTCTTCAAGTACGAGCCCTGATCCATGCGAGCAGGTGGTAATTGGCACTACTCTTACTGCTGTACCCTCCATCAGGCCCCGCGGTGCCAAGTGGCGGGACCATAGAGGACAGGGGATTTTCCATGACCACAGCCATCTTTGAAGCTCTGTTCATATTCACCACCTTGCTCATCTTATGCATTCCTCTGGTGCAACTCGCAGAATGACAACGAGGATTGAAGGGAGAACGAGGCCTCTGCTTTAGGGGGCCCCACCCCTGGGACCTCATCTCGTGTCCCAATGCAGGGGACCGCGAGACCCTTTTCTTATCCCACAGCCCTCTCCAGACCCCATGTCCCACTTCCCTTGGCCTGAAGCCCTCTCCCTGTCTTGTGAACCATCCTCAAACCCTGCAACTTTCCCTCCATCACACACTCCTCATTTGGTGCCCTCTGCCCTTATCCACTCACCCTTCTGCCAAAAAGAAGCTGTGGTGATCTTGATTCTCCTTCACGTCTCTTCCTGCTGTGCCCAAGGCCCCATGACTCCCGCTCACACCAGGCCAGCGACAGTTCCTATGTGGGTCCCCCTGCCCTGGGGCCATTCCGGGTCTGAGAAGCAGGCAACTGAAAGACAGTAGAGGGGACTTTCAGCAGCTGATGGGTGTCCAGCAGCCCTGTCTCCCCGTAGAAAATCCATGTCACTCTTGCATCTTCCTGACATCAGATGCCTTTTTCCCTCCTAAGGATGGGGGCACATAGGACTGAGCAGGCCAGGCCCTTAAGACTCCTTGGTGGCTTGATTCTGCAAACCATAAAGCAAATAATAACAATCTGACATGTCACTTCTGTTCCCCGTGTTTCCTTGAATTAGGTTCAATCCGACAGAGAGGCCCCTGGCGTTGGGGTCAGGCACTGCCCTGGAGATTAAAGGGTACAACGTGGATGAGCCTGTGGACATGGAGTAACAGAGGTTGTGATGAAGGTGGACTCTGAATACATGGTTGAGCACAGACTTGAAGTGACTTCACCCCAGATTCTCCTGGAGAGGCCAAGGGCATTCGGGCAGCAGTGGAAGCAGCCCCTTCCACAGGGTATTGAAGGCTGACCCAAAACCCAATTCAGAAGCTGTCCCAGCTTTTCTCTGATTCTCTTTGGCTATTCTCATCCCTCCTACCTTGCCCTTAATGTTTCTTTCTCTTACCTCACGCAGCACTAGAGAATGGTGATTTCCTTTCCGATTCCAGCTGGATTTGGGGCGGTCTACACAGCTGACAAGTGTTCTAATCTCTTCGGGAAGATTAAACAGAAAATTATTGAAACTGGGAGCCATGTTCCTGCTCACTAGGAGTGAAATTTCCACGACAACATTCTGTATCATCCTAGGGAAATTTGACTGTGGAAAGCATCTCAAATAATAGCATCCCCTTTTTGCTTCTATAAAGGAATATTACATTTTTCAAATATGTTATTTATGTAGATGCTTTCTTGCTCCTTGGGATGGAGTGTACCATCTCGGCCCATATTAATGGGCATTTATAGTGCAGTGCAGGTGCAGGATGTTGAGAGCTGGATTTTTGGAGTCACACAGACCTGAGTTCTAATGCCAGGTCAGCATGTGACTGGGCTAGTTACATCTCTAATCATCTGTTATTTCACCTGTAAAATGGAATGACAGTATCAATCTCACTGAGAGGATTACACGAAATACTGTATTTGGACTGCTAAACAGTCTTGTACATAGTAAATGTACCATTAGAGGTTGTAGTTACTTTAAGGGATGTATAGCTTGGGTGACAAATCAGAGGACAGGGTAAGAATAGGTTGGCCTTTGGAAGGGCCTAGAAGCCAGGAGTCAGAGTGGACCAAGGATCTAAGCCCCAGAAAGCAGACTTTCGGGGGAAGCAATCTCAGGAGGTTGGGACTGTCACTAGATCCATTTGACAAATAGGGAAACTGAGTCACCAAGAGCTTAGGTAACTTGACCATGATCATATAACAAGTAACTAGTGGAGACAACTACACTTAAATTAATTGTGTTGAAAACAATGGTGATGAATATTTAAAATTCATCATTTCCTAATTATTTTCCTACAGTTTTCTATTATAGGTTATTCACATCTATTGTATCTGTATGATAGAAATACTATATAATTGTGTGCCACTGAACATCTTTTCCCAGCAGTGACCTCTTACTGATAGCTTTAAATCAGCCACAATGGAAAGTGGCAAATGCTGAAAATCAAGGCTTTTTTTTGAGGTAGTTGTTAATCATTTATCATTACACCACTGAGAGGAGGTGAGAGGAGGGGCTATATAAGAGCATTGTTTTGGGTGTAGAATTAATGGTGGTGGAAAGAAAGGGAAGGGTATAGAATAACTCCTGGGTGTCTAGCTTTGGTGAGCACATGAACGGTGGAACACAAGAGGAGTAGCAGTTTGGGAGCGAGGGAAAAAGGCGAGGAGTTTGGTTGTTCTTGATCCAAAAGACTGAGCCTGAGGTGTGAAATGGCACAGTCAAGGGGAACTTCCCAGCAGACAGAATGGTTTGGGAGCACAGTAGAGCAGCCTACAGTTGCCTGCATGGGGCCTGGGATAGAGGACAAGAGGCTGGGGAGCCCCACCAATTAAGGGACACCAAAGAGGTAGGAGGAGAACCATACAGACAGTGGCCAGGCAGGTCAGGAAGAGAGGTCCAGGTGGTCACAGAGGACATTGCTGCTGAGGGACAGAATAGGACAGGGACTGACATCTGTTCACTGGAGCTCTCAACGTGAGGGCATTGGTGATCTTGGCGAGAGCTGTTTCTGTGGAGCAGTGAGAACACGAGCCAGAATGCAATGGACTGAGGAGCAAACAGGGAGCATAAACTCTGAGCAAGCAGAAGATAGGAGAGAGAGAAAAGACATACAGACCAAACAGAAAGATACGTGACTGACAGTGAAAACATTGAGCAGAAACAGCAAGAGGACGATGCAAGATAGAATGATTTTTGCTGGAAGGGCCTCAGGGAGATTGGAAGAGTTGAGAGCCAGGGTACAGTGGGCTAGAGTTGTGCAATCATCACCACAATCAATTTTAGAGCATTTTAATTGCCGTAAAAAGAAACTCCATACCCAGTATCCAATCATTCCCCATTCTCCTCTTCTCCTAGCCCCTGACAGCCAATAATCTGCTTTCTGTCTCTATGGACTTGTCTATTTCTGGACATTTCCTATAAATGGAATCATAGAACACGTGGCCTTAGGTGTCTGGCTTCCTTCATTTAGCATAATGTGTTTAAGTTTCATCCATGTTGTAGCATGGATCAGGACTTCATTCCTTTTTATGGCTGAATTATATTCCATTGTATGGATACATGACATTTTGTTTTTCCATTCATCCATTGATGGACAATTTGGGTTGTTTCCACTTTGGGGATATTATGAATAATGCTTCTATGAAAATTAGTATATGAATTTTTCTGTGGATGTATATTGTCATTTCTCTTAGACAAGTTTTAATCTCAGAAATGCATGCATCTTCCTCTGCGTGGATACACCTGTGCCTGTAGGCTTGTGTTAACTGTAGAATTATTACAGTTCTCCAAGTGGGAGAGGAATGAGAAACCAAAGGAACTATAAATGATGTGTGAGCCATTCACAGTTTCACTGTACTAAATTCAGTTTAAGATCTCTTTGTGATTCTTTGCACCATTAGGATATATCCCAAGAGGGGTGCACAATTAAACACTATGTTTCAAATTCACCTAAAATAATTCTTCTCTGTGTAGTTATGCTTTCAATTGATAAACAGTCAGGTTCATTTTTATCAGCTTTTTTATTATTAGCATTGCTTTTTTTAAATTTAATTTTGTTTTTAATCGTGTAAGACATTTACATGTTTCCACAGCAAAACTATAAAACAAGGTATGCTCAGAAATATTTAGCTTCCATTCTTATCTTCTCCCTCCTATGCTCTGATTCCCCTTTTAGCTAGCTGGATTACTTGTCTGTCTTCAACCAAGAATTTGGAGGGGATCTTCTGGCCTGAGTCTGGCCATACGAACATGGTTCCCACAGACTTGAATCATTAGTCTTGTCTTGATGTATCTGAAAACTATTCATTTAAGTATTGTTCATCTTTATTGGGTAAATTTGTCCTGTGCTTGACTGCCTGTTCAGACACAGCTTTAATCTCTAGATTTTTGTATCTATTTTAATTTATATCTGTTTAGAGATACCTATTTGCATGCTCTCGAAATCAGTGGTTTTTGATTTGTTGCATGCCTGCCTGTGGGGAAGTGGTGAAAGATGGGCTATCACTACGTCTAAAACTCTGTAGTCAACAATGCAGGCCAGTGCAACTGATCCATGTGCTCAACTGGTGTGAATGTGTGCATGTGTGCGTGTGTGTGTGTGTGTGTGTGTGTGTGTGTGTTGTGTGTAGGGGCTAGAGGGCCCACAGTAGAAGGATAAGTTTGGTCTTTCAAAAGAATATTTTTGCATTGTAAGGAAGATGCACACAGGCTTTCTGATGTCACCTGCTCTCAAACAGAGCCTGTACAATTCTGTAAAGCTTTATATGAGGAGATGGTTTTCTCAAGTTTCCTGTCTGTCACAGAAGCAGACTCTGCTGTCCCTATTGCGCT
>NC_141940.1:4036697-4126273 GCF_057802395.1 Ceratotherium simum simum | reverse complement strand
TTCATATTCCAGCAGAGGTTATTCACACAACACAAGGGGACATCTGAGGGACCCACACAGCCATACATCAGAGGCGCTTAAGGTGCTGGAATCCCCCAGAGGAAGTGGCAGGAGGGGTGAAGGAGCTCCCTCCTTCCTTAGTGGATCTGTGACCCTGAGACTGAGACCACACGGCTCTCAGAGAGAGTAGTGAGGCGCGTGCCCTCTGTGGGAAAGGCAGTGAGTCTCCAAGACCCCTCAGAGCCCGGGTGGGAGGAATCCCCATACAATGAGGGAGCAGAACTGTGCGAGGGATACCGTCGACAGGATTGCAGTTCAGGAGAGCAGAGAGTGACAGCAAAAGCAAGAACTCCCAGTATTGGGGAGGCAAAAGTAAGCGCCCCCTCCCCACCCACCCACCTCCTGGGCGCTTCAGTACAAGCGGCACTGCAACCTCAGCGCAGTGGCACTTCAGCACAGTTCCAACTCCTCTCAGCACCAGTGGTGGTGGCCCTGGTGCTCCCAGCCCCAACAGCAGTGGTGCACCCATGCCCCGCAGCACTGGTGGCAGGCGTCTGCACTGGTGCCCTGGCCCCAGTGGCAGCAAAGGCGTAGCCATGCCCGCTCGGGACCCGTACAGGTGGCTCCCAGATGCTCCCTGGCCCTGGCTGCTCCAGTGCAACCTCGCCTGGTCCCCAGCTGAGATTAGGCTCAACCGTGCCCCAGCCCCAGCTCCTT
Organism: Ceratotherium simum simum; assembly: GCF_057802395.1. Lineage (NCBI taxonomy): Eukaryota > Metazoa > Chordata > Mammalia > Perissodactyla > Rhinocerotidae > Ceratotherium > Ceratotherium simum. The sequence continues at coordinate 4,125,556 of NC_141940.1, read as the reverse complement.
GGCTCCACTGAGCCCCAGCCCCAGCTGCATTGGCCTCAACTGCGCGCCTGCCCCCAGCTACTTTTGGTCTTCGAGCGCACGCCCCAGCTCCAGCCTGCTTTGGCTTGGCTGGCAAGTTCAGGCTCCAGCTGCTTCTGGCAGCAAAGCTACGCTCAGCCCAGGAGTGGCTCCAGCTCTAGCTCTACGCTGGCTTGTAGGTTCAGCTGCACATCAGCTACAGTCTGCATCCACCCAGCCGGCTGCTCCAGGCTCCAGTTGCACCGACTCCAGCTGCACTCCATCTCCAGCGGTTCCTGGCACTCCAGCTCCAGGTGCTTCCTCTCTGCCGTGCTGAGGCTCAGCCCACGCCCCAGCTCTGGTTCTCATCAGCCCCATATATGCCCAAGCTCCAGCTCTGCTTAGGCCTAGCCATGTTCCAATCCCAGCTGTTCCTGAACTCCAGATCCAGAGGTTCCTGTGTTCCTAAGCCCAGCAGCCTCCTCTCTCAGCTGGGTGCTTCTGGCTCAGCTGCCCAGGCTGACCAGAGCAGGGAAAGCAAAGCAGATTGAGGTAGTCACTGAATACACAGCTCTTTGACCCCTCACCCAGTGGCAGCAGGAGGAAACTATGACCAGCTATTTTCAGTATGGGATCAAAATAAGCCAACAGTGACAGGCACTCATGCAAAAATATATTAAATATCCAAGACAAAAAGGAAAATGGGAGGCACACAGAAATCTGACCTCTGAAGGCATAGAAATGGATAACCTTAATGACAGGCAAGAAATTCAAAATAGCTATCATAAAAAAGCTCAATGAAATATGAAAAATACAGATAGACAATTCAAGTGAAGCCAGGAATTTTTCACAAAAGTGATTGAAACTATAAAGAAAAAAAACCAATCAGAAATCTTAGAGATGAAAAACACAATAGAGGAGATAAAAGACACAACTCTTGGGGCCTTAAGCCATCAGAGCTGAAAAGGAGTGGAGGAAAGAATTGCAGCTAATGTTGGAGGACAGCAATGCAGAAATGCTCCAGATGGAGGAGGAAAGAGAACTAAGACACAAAAGAACTGCAGAAACTCTCCAGAAACATCTGAGCTCAATTAGGAAGTCCAGAATAAGGATTATAGGTGTTCCAGAGGGAAGAAGAGAGAAAAAGAACTAGGAGCAGAGGAAATTGTTTCAAAGAAATAATAGCTGAAGGAAACGTCTGTAAACCTGTAGAAGGAGATGGATATACCAGTGAATGAAATCCAATAGATCTCCTAAATATATCAACATGAAACGACCCTCTCCACAGCACATAGTAGTAAACCTAGCAAAAGTAAACGACAAAGAAAAAATTTTAAGGGCAGCTAGACCAAAAAAAAAAAAAAAATAACGTACAAAGGAATTCCCTATCAGGCTGACTCAGCTGATTTCTCAATAGAAACTTTATAGCCTAGGAGAGAGTGGAACAATATATGGACACCCAAAATTCCCAAAACACAAAAACTTTCAGCCAGGAATAATCTGCCCAGTGAAAATATCCTTCAGATATGGATGGAGAAATAATAACTATCCCCTAGTAAACAAAAGCTAAGAGTTCTATTTGCCAAGCAAGACTCCCACCACAGGAATTGCTCAAAGAAGCGCCCTGATGCACTGAGAAAGAAAAGAGAAAGGGGATACAAAAGTTTTGAACGAGGAGGAAAAATAGTTAGACAAAACCGGAAAAATGCTGCCTCTCTATCAGAATAGATTAGCAAACACTTAATCACAAAACTAAAGATCAAGGGTAAGGAAAACAGCAAAAATTAATATAACTTCATATTACTTTAAACACAAACTCACAATACAAGATGGAATAAGTTGTGACAATAACTTAGAGATGGAGAAGAGGAAAGGGTCCAAATCGACTTAGTCTAAGGAAATAAGAAGCCATCAGAAAATGGACTACTCCAGCATACACGAGATTTTTGATACAAACCCTCATGTAGTAAATCTACTACACCAAATAATCAGAACAGAGTCACACATGATAAATAAAGAGAAAAACTAAGGGAACCACCATACAGAACTTCAAACTGAATTGGTAGTCTGAGACAGACACAGGATGAGAAAAAAACAAATGCAAAAGAGAATCAGAAAATGAAAGCTGATAAAATAGCTTGACATTAAGCCCTTCATATATCAAATGCTTACCCTAAAATGTAAATGCACTGAACTCTCCAGTTACAAAACACATAGTGGTGGGATGGATTAAAAACAAGACCCAACAATATGCACACCTCTTAGGAAACACATCCTCAGTCTAAGACAGAGGTCAGGGGAAGGAAAAGATGAAGACAATACTCCAAGCCAACGGCAAACAAAAAGAAAGCAGGTGTTGCCATACTTATATATCAGACAATGTTGACTTCAAGATAAAACAAGGTAATAGAGAAAGACAAAGAGTGGTGCAATATACAATGATAAAAGGGACATGCCACCAAGAATACATATCACTAATAAATATATATGTACCCAAATACAGGAGCACTCAAAAGTACATAAAGCAACTCATTAACAAACCCTAAAAAGTGAGATATTAACAACAACTCCAATAATAGTCACGGGATCTTAAAAAACCCCACTTACAGCGATGGATACATCATCCTGACACAAAGTTAATAAGGAAATAATGGACTTAAACAAAAAACTTGACGAGATGGGACTTAATAGATACATATAGAGGCACTCAAAAGCTCAATACACAGCAGATTACACATTCTTCCTCAAGGATGTGTAGGGAAATAACAGTCGCAAGAATAGACCAAGTATGTTGGGAAACAAGGCATGCCTCTATAAATTTAAGAAGATTGGAAATATCATAACAAGCTATTATTTACCAACTATAATGCCATGAAGCTTAGAAATGAACTACAAGAAGAAAACTGGGAGAGTGACAAAGCTGTGGGAGACTAAACAACACGCTACTGGACAACCGACTGATCAATGATGAAATTAAAGGGAGAAATAAAAATCATATCTGGAGACAAATGAAAATGAAAATACACCATACCAACTCCTTGTATCAGGATGCAGCAAAATCCAAATCCTGAAAGGGAAACTCATCTGAACACAGGCCCACATTATCAAAAAAAGAAAAAAGCCCAAATAAGAAACCTTCAAACTACACTTAACAAAATTGGAAAAAGAAGAAATGTGTAAACAAAAGCCCAACGTCAGTGCAGAAGGAGGGAAATAAAGTCAGAGCAGAAATACATGAAATTGAAACCAAAAAAACAGTACAAAGGATCAATGGGAAACATAGAGCTGGTTCTTTGAGGAAGATAAACAAAATTGACAAGCCCTTGCCAGATTCACCAAGAAAAAAGAGAGAGAAGGCTGAAATAAATAAAATTAGAAGCTGAAAAAGGAGAAATTACAATGGATACCCCAGAAATACAAAGGATTATGAGAGAATATTATAAGAAAAGGTATATGCCAACAAATTGGACATTTGATCTAGAAGAAATAGATAAATTCATTAGACTCCATATCCCAACCTCCCAAAAAAGTGAACTGGCAAGAAGAAATAGAAAATCTGAATAGACCCAATCACAGGTAAAGAGATTGAAACAGTAACAAAAAAACTCCCAAAAAATAAAACTCCAGGACCAAGATGGCTTCTCTGGAGAGACTTTACCAAACATTCAAAGAAGATTTAATACCTACCCTGCTCAAGCTATTCCAAAAACAGAGGGAAGATGGGAACACTTCCCTGCAAAAACATTCCCTATAGAGGCCATCATCACCCTTGCCCCTGATACAGAGCTTAGACAAGGACAATACTAAGCGAAGGAAAGCTACACACTAATATTCTGCCGGTGAAAAATAGATGCAAAAATCATCAACAAAATATTGGCAAACCGAATACAGCAATACAGTAAAAAGATCATACACCACGCATCAAGTGGGAGTTTATTCCAGGGATGCAGGGATGGTTTTCAACATCCGTAAATAGAGTAACTCAACGTGATACACCACATTAAGAAATGAGGAATAAAAACCACATGATCATCTCCAATAGATGCAGAGAATGTACCTTTGACAAGATGCAACATCCCTTTATGATAAAAACTCTCAACAAAATGGTTATAGAAGGAAAGTACCTTAACATAATAAAGGCCATATATGACAAACCCACAGCCAACATCATACTCAACAGGGAAAAACTGAAAGCCATCTCTCTGAAAACATGAACAAGACAAGGGTGCACACTCTCACCACTCTTATTCAACACAGTACTGGAGGTTCTGGCCAGAGCAATTAGGCAAGAAAAAGGAATAAATGGCATCCAAATAGGCAACGAAGAAGTGAAACTCTCGCTGTTTGCAGATGACATGATCTTATATAGAGAAACCCTAAAGAATCCATTGGAAAACTATTAGATATAATCAACAACTACAGCAAAGTTGCAGCGTACAAAATCAACTTACGGAAATCAGTTGCATTTCTACATGCCAATAACAAACTAAGAGAAAGAGAACTCAAGAAGACAATCCCATTTACGATCGTGACAAAAAGAATAAAATATCTAGGAAGAAATTTAAACAAGGTGGTGAAAGACTTATACAATGAAAACTGTAAGACATTATTGAGTGAAATCAATGATGACATAAGAAATGGAAAAATATTCCATGCACATGGATTGGAAGAATAAACATAGTTAAAATGTCCACACTACCTAAAGCAATCTACAGATTCAATGCAATCCCAATCAGAATCCCATGCACATTCTTCACGGAAATAGAACAAAAAATACTTATCATCATATGGTGCAACAAAAGACCCCGAGTACCTAAAGCAATCCTGAGAAAAATGACCAAAGCTGGAGGCATCACAATCCGTGATTTCAAAACATACTACAAAGAGATAGTAATCAAAACAGCATTGTCCTGGTACAAAAACAGACACACAGATCAATGGAACAGAATCGAAAGCCCAGAAATAAAACCTCATATCAACAGGCAGCTAATCTTCAACAAAGGAGCTAAGAACATAGAATGGAGAAAGGAAAGTCTCTTCAATAAATGGTGCTGGGAAAACTGGACAGCCACTTGCAAAAGCATGCAAGTAGACCATCTTCTTTCGCCATACACAAAAATTAACTCGAAATGGATGAAAGAGCTGAACATGAGACCTGAAACTATATAAAACTCCTGGAAGAAAATATAGGCAGTACACTATTCGTCTTCAGTCATAAAGGGATCTTTCTGAATTCCACATATACTCAGACAAGGGAAACAAAGATAAAATAAACAAATGGGACTTCATCAGATTAAAGATCTTCTACAAGGCAAAAGAAACCAGGATCAAAACGAATATGCAACCCAGCAGCTGGGAAAAAATATTTGCAAACCATATATCTGACAAGGGATTAATCTCCATAATATATAAAGAACACACAACTGAACAACAAAAAAACAAACAACCCGATCAAAAATGGGCAGAGGAAATGAAAAGACACTTCTGCAAAGAAGATTTACAGATGGCCCATAGGCACATGAAAAGATGTTCAACATCACTAATCAGGGAAATGCAAATGAACACTACACTAAGATATCACCTTAAACCTGTTAGAATGGCTATAAACACCAAGACTAAAAACAACAAATTTTGGAGAGGTTGTGGAGAAACGGGAACACTAATCCACTGCTGGTGGGAATGCAAACTGGTGCAGCCTCTATGGAAAACAGCATGGAGATTCCTCAAAAAATTAAAAATAGAAATACCTTATGACCCAGCTATCCCACTACAGGAATCTACCCAACGAACCTGAACTCAACAATCCAAAGAGGCTTATGCACCCCTATGTTCATTGCAGCATTGTTCACTATAGCCAAGACATGGAAGCAACCCAAGTGTCCCTTGACTGACGAATGGATAAATAAGATGAGGTAAATATATACAATGGATACTACTTAGTCATAAAAAAAGACAAAATCGCCCCATTTGCAACAACTTGGATGGACCTGGTGGGTATTATGTTAAGCGAAATAAGTCAGAAAGAGAAAGACAAACATGGCAGGATTTCACTCATAAGTGGAAGATAAACTAACACATGGACTGTGTTTGGTGGTTACCAGGGGCAAGAGGGGTGAGGGGTGAGCACAGGGGGTGAAGGGATGCATTTATCTGGTGACTGACAAACAATAATGTACAAGAAAAATTTCACAGTAAAGAAAAAAATGAGAAAAAGATAAAAGCTAATAGGGTTTTTAGGGGTAATCAAGTTAAAATGAGGTCATTACAGCGGGACCTAATGTGATATGAGTGATGTGCTTATGAAAAGGGGAAATTTGGATGCAGACCCAGACACAGGCACACACAGAAGGAAGCTGTCCATGTGAAGAAGGAGGATTGGAGGGATGCATCTACAAGGCAAGGGACGGCAAAATTGCCAGTAAACCAGCAGAAGCTGGAAGAGGCAAGGCAGGATCCTTCCCTACCGGATTCAGAGGGAGCACGGCTCTGCCAATGCCAGAATTGTAAGACAATAAACTTTGTTGTTCTGAGCCACCTAGTCACAGCAGCCCTCGCAAACTAAAGCAACTTAAAAACGTTTCAAAATATAATGTGATTGGTGGGTTGTGCAGAAGGTCAGCTGAGAGAGAAAATTACATGCACTGGTTGGCACAGTTCTGTTTTGGTTTGGTTTTGGGTATTTTTGCTGGGCAGTAGCAGCAGTAGCAGCAGCAGGACGAGAGTGACAGCAAGTGGAGAGGGCCAGTGAGAGAGTAGTTTGGCTGACAGTGTTGAAGAGGGGTGTCTCAGAGAACTTGTTTAGTCAGAGAGCGGGATCCTGAAGTTCAAGACATTTGAGGTGGAGCATATCCTGATAATAAGAAGGTCTAGGATGCGGCCTTGAAGGCAGGGGCCTGTGGTGGAGAGGAAGAGAGATTGCTAGAGGTTAGGAAGAAGTGAAGGGGTTTTGAGTGGCATGGGCTGCCCAGGTAAACACAAAATCACCCAGGATGATGGCGGGACTCAGGGTGCCAAGGAAGCCTATGAGCCAGGTGCCTGAGTCTTCGATGAATGAGGGAGAGGGACCAAGAAGTGCAGTGTAACAAATTACCACAATCTTAGTGGTTGTAAACAACACCCATTCATGACCTCATAGTTTCCACAGGTTAGAAGTCTGGGTGCAGCTTAGCTGGGCCTTCTGCTCAGGGATCCACAAGGCTACAATCCATATGCTGGCCAGGGCTGTGTTCTCACCTGAGGCTCTGGGTTCTCTTCCAAGCTTTCAGGTTGTTGGCAGAATTCAGTTCCTTGTGTGTGTAGGACCGACATCCTCATTTTCTAGGTGGTCATCAGTCAAGGGCCACTCTCAGCTCCTAGAGATCGCTCACAGTTCCTTGCCAGATGGCCCTCTCACAACATGGTAGTTTACTTCTTCAAGGCCAGCAGGGGAAAGTCTCTTAACTTCAGGGAAGGCCTGGCTCTCTTTGGAAAGCTCATCTGATTAGGTCAGGCCCACCCAGGATAATCTCCCTTTTGATTAACCCAAAGTCAACGGATCAGGGGCCTTAATTACATCTACAAAATGCCTTCACCTTTGCCAAATCCTGTTGTTTTTAAGCAGGGATTCCATTCTGCCCACACACCCACAATGGGAGGGGATTTTACAGGGACACGTATACTGGGGTGGGGTAGGAAACTTGGGGGCTATATAAAATTTTCCCTACCACAGATGAGCCCTGTCTTCAGCCTCAAGGCCACCAGATAACACAAGACTTAATCTTGTACATTCCACATTTTCCCAGTTACTTCAGGGTTTTCATACTCCCTACCAATAATCAAGACATCTGGAGAGAGAGAGAGAGAGAGAGAGAGAGAGACAGAGAGAGAGAGAGACAGAGAGAGGGAGAGACAGAGAGAGAGAGAGAGAGACCGCGCATCTGGTCCTTGTAATCGGCAACTATCGCTGCCAGCATTCACTGCAATGTACAATCTTTCCATGTCCTTCTCAGGGCCACAGGTAAATTCATCTGCTTTGCCATGCCACTTTAGTGCCATTGGAAACTCAGGGGGCTGCCCCAGGCACTTCTGCAGCTGAGCCATGCCGATCAGGTGTGAGGTGAGTTCTAGGACTCTGGGCACTTTCCAGGGTACGGTCCAGCAAGGGAGCACAAGTCTCCTTGCCCTTGGACTTGTATTGTACTCTCACCTTTGACCCTAACTCCAGGGGCTGGGGCAGGACACATCAGTCTATTGGTAAATATTCTGCAGTTCCCTGCCACAGCAGTAGAAGGATGAGTATTCAGGGGAGAATTGAAGGCTTGTCTCTGATTCCACATCCGGCATCCTCAGATGGGCACTCCTTGAGGGCAGGATCTGCCCCTTCCATTCACTGCTGTATCCTCAGGCGAGCACCCTTTGCTGGGTTTTTATGGGATGACTGGGATGAGAAGTATGAGCAGAATTACCTGGATGAGAAGGCAGAGCGCCCAGGCTGTACTCAGCCTGCTGCCGGTGAGGGCTCTCTCCCCTGCACAGAGAGGCAGGCAGGGCCCTGGTCTCTGTGGACGTGTGAACTGGTTCTGAGAAGAAGCCTGATGTGGACTGTGATTGCCACCAAACGTGCTGGGCACCGAGGGCCCTGTTCCCGGAAGCGGCTGTCTGAAGATGTGCGAAGCAGTGCTGGGCCTCTGTTCTCTAACTGCCTGCAGAGGGCCAGAAGGACGGAGCTGGGTCTAGGCTGCCCTGAGTTTTGTGATGCAGCAGGAACAGCCTGGTTCCTGGCTGGGGGCTCGAGGAGGAGTGAAAGTGAGTGGGATCACAACTAGAATCTGATTCTCTTGAAGTAGAAGCAAAGCCCCGTGGAGCATGAGGGGGCAGAGGAGGGGCTGGGCATCCGGGCAGCCTTGACATTTGCTGAGCTCCTTCCCTGGGTCACACACTGTGCCAAGGACTTTACAAGCTGAGATGATTCTCTCATAGGGAAGATGTTAGTCACAGTCCCGTTTGCCTCTAGACATCTTGCATCAATCATCGTGTGAGCAATCTTTCCCTTCCCTCTTCCCTCCCCTCCTCTCCCTCTTCTTTTCTTGTCTTTTCAAGCCCCGGCTTTTCCATCCTGCCATTCATTGATTCAGCCAGCTCAGCTCCAGGTGATGGGACAGGCAGGGCTTGGAGCATGCCACCTTAGTGCTGTCAGAGGCGGGAAGTAGGGAATTTCTAAAAGCCTCCACCAGGGGTCGCCTAAGCGCCGGTGTTTGCTACCACTGCTTCACAGGCGATTCAGTTCCTTAAAAAAATGTGTTATTATGTAAAGCATAAGCTTAAAACGAAATAAGCAAAACAGAAATACCTAATCAGATCTTTGTAAGTGTTGCTCTGCCACTGAGTGAAGCATAACTGGTTCTTTTTCTGTTTGCATTGCACTCGTCTGAATGAGGGGGTTACATTTGGTCACCCCCTTTTCTCCTGGTTTTCCCTGTTCCTCTTTGATTTATGAAGGATGTCTGCTTATTCCCCCAGATCTGTCGTTACAAACAGCCTCAGGAAAGGGAAACAATGACAGCTGTTTTGGAACAAAGGAGGACTCTCATGGTTGAGGGCTTTGTGTGCTGGGAGAGGGGCTTCTGGTCCCTGCGGTCTGCAGTCACAGCCCCGGGACCTGTCTCTGTCCTGTGGTCCCATAGGCCAGGCCTTGCCTGCCTGCACTCTCAGCCTCTGACAAGCAGGTGTTTCTTGCAAAGCGGAGCCCACAAGCTGGATTGCCAGAGCAACGCCCACTGCCTCCTGCAGTTCTGAAGCAAAAGCCAGAGGACAAGTCGGAAACTGTGGGAAACACTGCAAGGCTTTGGTGACGTTCCTCTGGGGCCCTTCTCATACGTGTGCTACGAAACACACCTTGGGCACGAACCAATGCATCCACAGAAGGAACAGCTAAAGACAGCCTGAAATATGAGATCTTCGAGGGAAAAAACTGAAGGGTGGGAAAAATCTGAGGGAAAAATCTTCACCGAATTACCATGTGCCTCCTGCCTCATCAGACGGGTGTCCTCATGAAGGGAGTAGTTTATGCCAAAAAAGGCAGCGAGGAGAGCAACCTTGCCAGCTTGGTGAGGAAAATCAGTCCTCCTTTGCTATGACACAGGGAAGCCCCTTGTGGAACGGCCCCTTGTGGAATCGGTGTGACGTGATATTTCTGTAACATCTCTTGAGTCTATTGATCTGGGAAACTTCTCCAAGAGGCTCGAAGGGCCCAGTAAAAACACTCAGGTGGAAGGCATACCAGAGGGGATTCTTGCTAAAGGGCATGTGTTGTTCATACTGAAAGTGCAGTTTTCAAAAGTCCTCAAAGTTGGGATTTCTCTCCATTGACTCCTGGAGCCCAAGAGTTGCCTTTGAAGCGTGGGGAGGAGGAAAGCCTTGCAACTCCCAGTCCCAGCCTTGACCTTGTACTCCAGGCAGAAACCACCAGCTGCCAAACCTCACACCCCTGACTGCTTGCTTGCCCCAAGCTGGCTGCCTTGCCCTGACCTCTCTGAGTGGTCCTGCATTGAGAGGTCACATGATGGGGCAGTCAAAGAGCATGGGCTCTGCAGTCCGAGAGATCTGATTTCAATCCTAGCTCCACAGTGCGGCCCTGGCCCACTGCTAAACTTCCCTGGGTCTCATATGGAAATGTGAATCCCACAAAGAGACCGCCTAGAGGCCCATTCCCAGCCTCCAGCAGGCACTCAATAAACAGGGGCTCTGGGTAGCAGGTTCTGCCTGCCTGGCCAGACTCTAGCCCATGGAGTTCCAGATCCCAGCCTGCCTGGCCTGCCCCAGCTTCAACCCCTCTGGGGCACAGCTGCAGCCATCTCTGGCTCCCCTGAGCCCCACGCCATGGCTTGTGAGCTTCAGAGAGATGCCAGCTGGGCCAGTGAAATGTTTCCAGTTAGGAGGCTGCAGCCTGTGGCATGGGGGAGCTTCAGCCTTCACTCAGGCGATGCCTGCCCAGCTCCCTGACAGGCTCCAGGCAGCACATGGGGTATTTTCCTGGTGCCCCTTTCACGGCGCTAAGATTGGGGCCATTCTGGTTTTCCATTTCCAGTGTCACTTGTCTTCTACATCATCAGGCTGCTGAAAGAATAAATTCCCAGAGGGATGCGATGGCAGGCTGGAGGTGGGCTGGCAGTAGCGCTTCTCATGCCATTGTCAGCCGAGGTGGGGCCCCAAGTTAGACAAAAGGCCCCAACACCACTTTCTTGCTTCTCTTCTCCATCACATCTTTGTGCATCAAATTCATTCCAGCCTTTTCAACTCACTGAATCCTCACTGCCGCACCAGGGACTGTGCACTGCTATCATCTCCAGCACAGAGATGTGCAAAGGGAGGCTTGGAGAAGGGTCGTCACTGGCTCAAGATCTCACAGCCAGCGGAGCTGGAACTTAAAGCCTGGCCTCTTGGCCACGATGCCACACTGCCACAGACAGACCCAGGCCAGGGCACTGGTCTGGTCTGCTCAGCCCTGTGCTGTGAGGGTAATCACCGTATGTCCCACAGGCAACCAGGGTACATGGAAGGTCTCTGAGGCACAGAAGCAGGGGTGGGCAGGCAAAAGAGAGCTTCTAGATCACAGGCTGGCCGAGAACCCTATCTTGCTCAGGGAGAACGTTTACTTTGCAATTCAGGGGCCAGATTAATCCTAACGATAAAACTACTGGCTACCAAAATGGAGCAAGTGCGACCTGTGTGCCACGGCCTGAAGGACCAGGCATATGTCCCAGCACTGCTGGGTGTGGGTTCTACTACACTCATTTCACATGAGGAGAAAATGGAGGTGAGCTAAGGTCACCCGACTTGTCAGTGACAAAGACTGACCCGGACAGGACTCCAGCCCAGCCCCCTCACCTAGCCCCTGTGCTCAGTACTGATTTGGTGAGGGACACAGGGCACGAACGTGTCACCGTTACAACGAAGCTCCCCTGCACCGAGCACTTGCTACGTGCCAGGCCCTGTGCTGACTGCTTCAGCTCTGAGGTCACCTGGCCTCGCCTAACCACATTGCCTCCTTCGAGGTCACTCAAGTCAGTTGCTAGATATGATGAGATCTCCACTCAGACTCCTCGAGGTGAGGGGAAAAAAATCCTTCAAGAAAAAAATGGTGACAACGAATGAGAATGAGACAATGAAGGCCCTTCCTTGGAAGCTGCTTTCAGGCCCCTTTCCATCCTGTCCAAAGTTAATCCACAGGCTTCTCCGGGACAGAGGGGGCCGCAGAGCAGAGTTCCTGGTGCAGGCTGTGGCACAGCGCCCCTTCAGCTCATCTCCTCCAGCTACGTTTCCCACCTGGGGCTTGTGAAGAGCCTGCTAGGAAAGCAGCAAGTGGGCAAGCCTGACGCTGCCAAGCTTCCTGTGTCATGGCCTACATCTCAAAATCAGACACTCCTAAATCACACAACACCCCAGCATTGTGTGAGAGGGCCCAGGCTTTGTGTGACGGCCCTGGGAAACTGCACTGCTCGGGATTTCCTGAAACAAGACTGTGGGCAGATCTGCGGTGGTACAAATGACTAGCGTACACACACGCTTGCTAAGGGCCCTTCCTATTTTTAGCTCTACGTTCATCCCATTTCCACCATGGAAGACTCTGGTTGCTACCAAGTGAGATTTCACAACCTGGTGCAGTTGGTTTGGCAGGAGGTGGGGTATCCAGCCATCCAGGTTGACCTGGGGCAGGGCCTCAGTCCTGCCTGTCCCAGGAAGGGCATCCCTGCTGGCTGCAGGCTGGAGGACACACCTCCAGCAACTCTGGCCCTCTGTTAGTCCTCAGTGAATGCTGGCTCTTACTAGTCTTGCTATCACACGTGCACAATGTCTCATCCAGAAGCCCTGGGGCCAGGTGAGTTTCAGAATTCAGAAAGGCGACAGAGGGCACAGACCACACATCAGTAACACCCCTGCAGGGTCTAGTGAAGGCATTGGCACATCTGCAGTGAAACATGACTATGAATGCCAAGTGGGATGAGGACAACTCAGCATTCTACCAAGAGCTTCTGGTCATCCATTTTTGGTTTTCCCACCAAAAGACTTTAGGTCAAGCTTATGAAAACACCTTTGGTTGCCAGAACTCTGTGGGTGATGGAACTGTGGATAGCAGATCATGGACCCGTATTCCTGGAGGCAGCAGGCTGACATGGACTCCCACACAGATCAGGGAAGAGGCTCCTAGCTTTATGGATTCCTGGGGTAGCTGAGAAAGCTCCCAATTCTCAAACCCTGTCAGTTTGAGTGGGTTCACATTGACTCCCCATTGGCCCCCCGGGGCCATCTATACATCTTTGGTCAAAATCCAAGCATGGCACCTGAATCCCCAACCAGGCCACATCCTCTAGGACCTTTGGGACTGGGGGCCAATGGTGTCACTGCTCTTCCTCTTTCTTTCCAAGCTGGAGGCTTTTCACTGTCTGCGCATTTCCCTTCTGCAGTCTTCAAGGCACAGGCCAGCACCCCTACACTCTTTCCTACCTACCAAAGCCTTCTCGGGGAAACAGAGATGCCTCTTCGGCCACTACTAGCAATAGAGTGCTTTATGGTTTACGGATCGCTCTCACATGAATCACCTCATGTCATCCTTACCTCCATGAGCTACACTGAAAAATATTATTACTCCTCAGGGGGAGATTTTTACATCATGCCCATCTTTCAGATGAGGAAACCAAGGCTCAGGGAGGTAAAGTGATCTGACTCACACCCCCAGCAGTGGTGGCACCAGGGATCAATCTCAAGTTTGCAACCACAGAACAAAGCTTGTGCTTTCTGCCTCACTGCCCCTGTGGAGGATAGGAGCCTGATGGTGCCAGCTTGGGGGTGCTCCACAACACGTCTGCTCCTGCCACGAACCTTCTCCCAGTTGCCTGAACGTATCTGGCCCTTTCAGGGGACCCTTCCCCCATTTCCCACGTAAGGAGACCCTTTTTACCCTCAAGACCCTGCTCAAAGGGCCCTTGTCTCTGAAGCCTTATGCAGCACCTTGCCCTGAGTCAGAGGTTCCTTCCTCTTCACGTTTTCCTAAGCCCATTCGGCCTCGATGCAGACTCCATGGTTTGCAGGTCTGCCTGGAAGATGCCCCTACCAGCCCTGAGTGATGCAGAGGTGTGTACCTGCGTACCTGCACCGTCAAGGGACCTCTTACAGGACGGGTGTCTGCTGACAAATCTTCTTTGCCTTATGCTGTTTTGTACCCAGATCTGCCCTCTCCCATCAGGCTGCACTTGCAGCGATGCTAACAGACGCCCAGTTATCAAATGCCCCGGAAGCACGTCCCCTTCCTAACCCAGCAGTCATCTGATGCACAAGAGACCAAAGCACCTCCCACCAGGCCCGCCAGGGTGGAGCGCATTTGCGCCCGTGCAATAGGCAGCCCGTGCACCCTATGTGTGCTAGTCAGCACACGCCATCCCTGGGGCACCAATTCTGGGTGTTGATTCACCTGTTCTTTCAACATGGATTGCAAGGCCTCGTGCACAGTGAGGTCCTGACCACCCCGCCGACTGCGGGTCCTCTAATGCCGATCCCTGCTCTGCAGCTCCCTGATGGGCTGGGAAGGACTGTCAGCTCGGCATCACAGGCTGAAGGGACACCCTGCCCAACCCTGCTTTGCCCTGCTCCTGTCGTGGGTGTCAGTCCCCAGGCAGCGTTTGGCACTCCTCACTCCCTCTCAGGATCAGCTTCCTGAAGGATTCAACCTGAGACGGTTGGTTCTGGCGTGGTCCAAAAAGCAGGCAGTAAGATGGGGTCTTGGTGCAGGACTGTTCATCACCCGCCCCACTGGTAATGAGGGCCCCATCCCAGCGCGTAGGTGGTGTGCAGACAGCCCAGCTGCTAGAACGCTCCTGTTAGAACTCTTCCTTGGGCCAGCAGATGGAGAGGAACTTCCTGGCAGGTGAGAAGATCCAGGCGTGTGGCACATATGGGAAGGACAACTCTAAGGACAATGGGAATGGATGGGGGTGACCTTTTTGCTTTGATGACCTGCAAGGGGATGAGAAGCCCGGGGTGATTAACAGACTGAAAACTAAGGGGGAGCCCCAGGGTCTCCTCAGTAGCTTACAAAGTGGCCCCTATCGCAGGCAGTGGACGACGGTCAAACTCAGGATTTGGTAGACGTGGTTGAACTTCAAAAACAGTTGAACATTCAACCCAGGCAGCCCTGTCAGGCCAATGTCAGAAGCCCCATGGGAAAATCTGCATCCCTGACATAAGGGACAGGGACATCTGAGAGAGGGCCCTGGAAGATCTAGACTCCCCAGACATCTCTGAAACTTCCGAGCCTGCGGCAGCGGCCCACCCTTCCCATAAAGAGCTAGTGTCTCCACCCCATCCCCGAGGAAGCACAAAATTGCACGCCTTTCCCCACGGGTGCCCGCCGTCTCAGGAGGTACGGGGAGCAACTGTCCCAGTTTGCTGTGGGTTGCAGTGCTAAAACCAGGAGAGTCCCACGAAAACCAGGAAGATGTGGTCGGCTTCCTGCCAGGCCCCCAACCAGAGTGAGGTCACCACACAACACAGGCAGAATGTGCCAGGCTTCGTAATGGACGGAAATGAACACCACCCCCTGGCCAAGGAACCGCAGTAGAAGACCTGGAGTGGCACTGAACGGCCAGAATCCAGGGGCTCAGGATGATGGACACCACTGACAAGGAGGCCTGACCCATCGAGTGGTGGAGGTGGTCAACAGCACACAACCTCCCTGGGGGCACAACGGATGGGCAACCGACCAAGGTACAACCTAAAATGGACACTTGAAAGAGCAAGAACAGATGGCAGGCAGCTGAGCGCAGCCACCCCAACAGACAAGTCATGATCCCTTGCCCAGGTTCTGCCCCTGAGCCAGGTTTTGGACCTGGAACTGTGGATTAGGGAGGTGGCCAGGACCGCAAGGGGAAGGACACTGCAGCGCCATGGCAAGTAGACACTGGAATGACCCCCTAGCCCTTCCCAAAGGGACCTCTGGCTATGCACTGGGTGACTGAACGCTGGGAAACAGGATTACCAGGCAGTTGAAGGCTGTTGGACACAGCGTCCAACTTGACATTGACATTGGAGACTCCATAAACTCGGTCTCTGCGTCCGCTTCAGGGGGACCCCCTGAGCTGGAGTTTCTGACCAGAGATGTCATTGGGTCCAAGGTATGCTGGGCCATGCCCGAGAATTTGTCAGTTGGTCTTGAGCGGGGAGAGCCTGGAACCCAATACACTCCAGAACAAGGTACAGAGCTTAGTGAGACACCTTCTGAGGAACCTCTCAGAACATGGGATAATACTTAACGTTAAATGAGAAAACATAAGACAGAATGCTCATACAGCATGAACTGAACTGAGTAAAGAGAAAACACAGGAAAAGAACCAGGGGAATAGGTCCAAATTGTGAGCGTTTATGCCTCCGTGTAGCGCCTCATGAGTGCCCTTTGTCCTGATTCTTCAGATACTTTCTGTACTTGCCAAAGTCGCCACTGAGCATGCAGATACTCAAGAGTTGGCTGAGGGGGTCTCTGCAACACAGCACATTAGTCCACTCATTCAAGCCCCCATCACCATGGCCACGGATGGCAACACGTGCTCCAGATCCCCACTCTCATAAACAAATAAGCTGGACCGCGACGCCGCTCGGCCACAGCATGACGTTTGGACGCCTCCCTCAAGCTGTGGGGGCCTGGTGCGTGGGTCATTGCTTATTTACTCAGAGACTGAGGAAAGTAAAGAAGACGTAGACTGAAGAGCTCAGGAGAGACAGAAACATGGAAATGAGCGTCTCCCCGCCCCCCAGTTAAAGGTGCTTTATTGGCTTGTGATATGAATGCAAGTGAGGAGGGTTTCCGGAAGTCCACAGAAACTCCCAAGGTTCCAACTCTGCTGGGCCACATTCTGTGTGCAGGCACCACAACTAACCAGTGGCGTCAAAGTAGCCCGCCCACGTCTGCAGGTTCCTTGTGGTGCAGCTTCTTCCTGTGGACTTGGAGTGTCACTAAGACAAAAGCAGAAATAACTACAGTTCACAGGTTGAACCACTGGATCTGGGCCATGTTGAGAGAGACATGGACAGCTAGAGCTGCCCGGTGGACAGAAAGGAAGGGGGTCAGGGGAGTGTGCCTGTTGGAAACAGGCCACGTGAGGGTCGGGAGGTAAAATGGGAGACTGGGGCAGAAGAAACAAGGTTCGCTGTCTTCCTGTAGCTGCATGGCTGCCCCAGGGCTTCTCTTCAGTAACACCAGGGCACGGAACTAAAGCCAAGCAGTGACAGAGGGAATTACAGAGATGAGAAGGAGCCCTTTCTCAGGGGCAGAGTGCTAGATGCAAGGGCACCTCCTATTCGGACCGCTTATCCCAGGTGGCGGCCTGGGGGTGGATGGCAGCCTCCAGTGGGAGGGGGCGGTGGGACACTCCCTGACCTCTGGGATCACTTACAGTTCGAGAGCCTAGGTGAATACTGAGTCCAAAGCAGGCCTGAAAAGAGAGGAGGAGTCTGAAACGCAAACAACCAAGGGGGGATTACCATCCAGTCTTCAAAATCAGCTCCCACAACTCTGAACCAAAAAGACCAGCAGCTCAACAGCAAGATGGGCAGAAGGTATTTCAGAGAGGAGGAAACCGGACCTGCTGAGAAGTGTATGAGGGAAACTGGGAGTCTGGGTCAAGCCGGTCCCAGACCGGTGGTGCCACAAAACATGCAGCAGGAGCAAACTGTAATGTTCTCTGGGCCTCAAAGTCAGAGAAGCACATGGGGTGCGGGAGGTAGCATTCTCCGTGGTGCAGTTTGCACCTCTCGACAAGTGAGGAGAACAGAACAGGTGACAGGCTCAGAGGAGGGGTCAGGTGTGGAGAAATCACACTGAGCAGAAAGGATGGGCTGGGCAGGAGAACATCTGGGCCACAGAGAGGGTGTGCAGCACCAGGGTGGTGAGTGCTGAGAGGCCCGGTGGTGGCAAGTGCCCAGGGCACAGCTGGAGCTGGGGGGGCTGGATGGACAGAGGTCACTGGAGGGGTGAAGGATAAGAAACTGCCAAGGCAAGTGCTCAGACAGGCCATCGGGGGCAGGGGGTTCTGCAGGGTGCTGCCCAGGGGGACGAGAAAGGAGGCCGACTCTGAGCAGGTCCTGTGGGCTCAAGAGGAGGCGACGTCCTGGGGATACGGTCACCGCAAAAGCAGTGGTAGACATGGCAAGGACTTCCTGAAAGGAAGACAGGGTGCGTTATGCGGACGGAGGCACGGGCTGGGGAAGGAAGCAGACCCCCTGCAGCCCTGAGGCCTAAATCCCAGGAAGGGACCCTCTGCTCCTCACCTCACCTCACCTCACGGCCAGCATTCCCGTTTCCTGGAGCTTCCACAAGGAGAGCGGAGGTGCAGCTCACTGAAAGAGAAAGCAGTCCTCTGTAGATTCCACATTTACTAAGTAACTACCGTGTCCTGGGCACCCGGCGTACACAAATCAGTAAGACCCAGTCCTTGCCTTCAAGGAACTCAGCGTTCCATGGGGCCAGAGACTCTTGGAGAGCAGTTACAACCATGGGAGACAGGATCCCAGGGAAGGAAGGGAGGGAGGGAGGGAGGGAGGGAGGGAGGGAGGTCCAGAGTGCTACCAGAACTCAGGGACCAGAGTGCCTGCCACCAGGGGTGGGGCGGAGAAGGGGATGTTCAAGTTGTGCCTGGAAGGAGGACAGGAGTCTGCCAGGACAAGAGGAGGCGGGCATTCCAGCCCGCGGGAACCGCACGTGCCAAGGCTGGGAGTCCTGGCAGAGCACGTGCACTCAGGTTGCAGGGGCTCCCCAGCACAGTGACCCAATGTGTTGGGCGACAAGGGGGGAGAGAGCTGGGGCCAGCAGAAGGCCCTCCCAGGACCCTGAGGGGTTTGGGCTTAAACAGGAGAGGGCTGGGCAGGGTCCTCTGGAGGGGGTTGATGAGGGCAGATGCGCCCTTCAGGAACGGGACTGGTGGCCTGTGGAGCACCCACTGGAAGAGGAAAGACAGCAGGCGTCCAGGCCGGTGGGGAGGCTCAGGGACTAGCAGGGGCCCCACACTATGAGGCCGGAACTCAGGAAGTAGCAGTGGGGTCAGGAAGAGGAGCATTTATTCTGATCAGGCGTTTGGGATGCAAGGACCCAGGACTTGGTCATCAAGTCAAAGCCTAGTGAGGGCGCAGGGATCTCGAGGAGCCCAGAGGCCTCCACTCAGACCCCTGAGCCCCTAACTGAGTGGTCCAAGATAGGAGACAGCTCTGACAGGAAAGCAGGCTTTGTGGGGGACACGTCAGGTCTGAGGAGCAGCAGGAAAGAGGGGGGATGTTCCTTCTCACCTGCAAAGGCCATACCAAGTCCGCCCCTCAGGACCCCACTGGCACTCCCAGGGTGGCTTGGAGGAAGGAGACCCTAACACTCTGGCCGCAAGACTCAGCCTAGAGGCCCCGCCCTCTCCTCGCCTCCGCGTCTCCCGGGGTCCATTCAGAGGGTCAGCTTAGGTCGACCTTGGACTCCTGCCTACGGGTGCAGCGCGCACCGGGCGCCAAAGTCACAGGAGTCAAAAGGGCACTGCCTGGCCTCCGCCACCGAGCCAGCCTAGCCCACCCACCACGCGGCGCCCACGGCCCAAAGCTCCATCCCTGCCAGCCCCGCCCAGCTCCTCCCTGCCCCGCCCCCGCCCTTTCTCACACCTCGGCCTCCTCCTCGCCAGCGTTCCCCCAGCTCCTCCCCCGCAGCTCTTTCTCCCAGCTCTGTCCCATAGGTCTTCCCCAGCTCCTCCTCACTCACCTTTCGCCCAGCTCCTCCCCCAGCTCTTTCTCACAGCTCCTCGCCCAGCTCCGCCTTCACTTCCCATAGCTCCTCCTCCCTCAGCTCTTTCCCACAGGTCTGGCCCCCCTACTGCTCCCTCAGCGCCACCCAGCCCCGCCCCCAAGCTCCACGTGCCCCGCCCCTCCCTCTCCGTCCAGTTCCTTTTCCCCAATCCCGACCTGCTCCGGGCAGCTGGTCTCGAGCTCCGGACTTGGCCCGGTCGTCCCTCGGGGCTCAGGGCCCGGTGAGTCCATCAACGTCTCCTACTGGCCAGGGCCTGCGTGCGTTTGTGCGTGTCTACGTCATTGCGTGTCTCCGTCACGAGCTGGCTGCGTGCTGCGTGCTGCGTGCTGCGTGCGTACATACGTGTTGCGAGCCAGTGTACGCCTCAAAAAAGGGGCGTCAGCGTCTGAGCCAGGGCGGCGCGGTAGAAGAGCGTCGGCGCCTGTCACCTGTCGGCGGCCCTGGGTCTCCAGTTCCCGGGCGGCACCGGTGGCGGCGGCAGCGGCGCAGCCACCACGCGGGCCGGGCGCTCTGTCCTCTGACCGCGGCGCACGTCGTCTCCTCGCCTGGGCGTGGGAGGCGGTCGTCCCACCGCTGGCGGCCTTGGCAGGCCACGGGGAGGCGGAGGATTGTCTTGCCCAGTGGCCTCAGCCGGGTCGGCCCAGCGCGCCCGAGACTCGCTTGGCCGGTGGGGCCGGGAGCCGTGAGACCCGCACCGCCCGAAAGCATCCAGGACTCAGCCCTCCGCGGGACGGTACCGCTGGGCTGGGGTTTCCCGGGCCGTGGGGCTGGGAGCACGCGCAGGGCACCCGAGGCCGCACTTCCCTGTCCCTTCCTCCTGCCACCTTCCCACGCCCGCCATCCTCTACGTGCGTGTGGACCGGCAACGTGCATCTGTGCTAGAAACGCGAGTGTGCTGGTCCCCCTGCACCGCTAGGTCCGCCCTCATGCCTGCCCTCCCGCTTGGCCCTTCGGCTGTGACCTCACCCAGGCCACGGGGTCTGCTGGGCTGTCAGAACATGTCCCACTCCCATGAAGCGGTTTTCTGTGCTGCCGCTGGGGCATTATGTGGTCCTGGACCCAGCAAGGGGAGGAGAGACCCACTGCCGTGGTGAGCAGAACCAAACCAAGAGTGAGCTGTTTCCCTCCTGTTGGACCCTCCTCGGTCCCGCTGGCCTCCAGTCCCTGCTGAGTAGAAGACTGTTCTGCCATGTTAGCCTACGTTGCTGTCTCCTACCTGATGACCTTGTCTCATTATCCTTCTTGTCCTTGTGCAGGTGAAGAAGCTGAGACAAGAGGAACAGCCTTTCCTCCTCAGGCCACCAAGCAGGTACTCTCTGCCTCATGAGGCAGGAGGGCACTCAGCCCCCTTCGTGTTTTTACAGTTACCTCAGTTCTCTCTAGGGATTCCACCCGCGCAGTTCAGGTCTCCTTGTTGTGATTTTGTCCTGCTGCTGAGAAAAGGGCCAAGACACCAAGTGGCAGAAACTAGGCAAACCTGCAGTCCAGTCATCGACCCCAGGAGAAGAAATAGAAATGGCCAGGCCACAGGGGGACGGCCAGCTTCCCTCGTAAATAATCCAATCCCAATGAATAGGGCGACCCTTTGTCACCCATCAGGTTCGCAAAGCTTAAGCAGAAAGGTGGTGGTCAGTGCTGACAGGTGTGTGAGGAAATGGCACCCTTGCCTGCGGTTGGTGGAGTGTGCCCAGGTGAGCCTCCGTGGAAGGTGTCTTGCTGGTGCATATCAGCATCTCCGATGTGTGTGCTGCGTGATCCAGGCCTCCTCCTAAATGTGTCTTCAGTCGGCGACTGTTTGTGGTAATGTTCTTTACAGTGGCAGAAAGTGCAAAGCGGTCTGTGACTCGCCATCAGTAGGAGAAGAGTCAGTAAATTGCAGGGCAGCCAACAATGGGATCCCATACAGGCAGTGACAAATAGGATAGATGAAGATGTGCAGACATGAAAGGATGTGGCTGATCTGCCGTTAATGGAGAAATCGTTCTCCACCCTGTGGAGATGTCCAGGAAAGAGCGTACACCTCTGTATTAGTTTGCCAGGGTGGTCGCATCAAGGTATCACAGACCGGGTGGCTTAAACAACAGAAATTTATCGTCTCACAGTTCTGAAGGCCAGAAGTCCAAAATCAAGGTGTCGGCCGAGTCTGGCTCTTCTGAGGAGTGTGAGAGAGAATGTGGGCTGTCCTTGTCCCTGACTTCTGGTGGTTTGCTGGCAATCTTTGGCATCCCTCCTTCTGCCTTCAGCTTCACATGGTGTTCTTCTGCGTGCATGTCTCTTTAAATTTCCCCTTTTTGTAAGAACACCAGTCATATTGGATGAGGGTCCACTCTAATGAGCTCATTTTAATTTGATTACCTCTGTGAAGACCTTTTCTCCAAATAAGGTCACATTCTGAGGTACTGGGGACTGAGACTTCAACACATGAAATCGGGGGGGACACAATGCAACCGATAGCAACCTACAGAGGCCCTGTGGTAGGAAGGAACTTGGAATTTTTCAGGGATGGAAGGACAGCCTTCGTGGCTGCAGGGTGGTGAGTAAAGGGGAGAGGAGAGCAGACAGCTGGGCGTGGGGTGGCAGATCACGCGGGGCCTGGCAGGCCCTGGTGAGAAGTGTGAATCTGTTCTGGTTGGGGAAGGAAGCCCCTGAAAGTTACTGGGCTAGGTGCCCTAGGTGCCTTGTCCCCTGTCCTCACAGCCACGTGGAGACTGAGGCTCCCTGTGGTGCCATGACCCAGCTGAGATTCGGGCCCGGGACCCTACTCCTCCCAGTGCACAGCTCTGTCCTCCAGCGAGAAGGAGGGACCCCTTCAAGGTACAAGGAAAGGAGGCAAGGACAGGGGTTGCATGCAGTCAGGTCGGCTGTTATTGTGTGCCGTCTTTTCATTTCTCAATGCCCTCTTCTCAGCTGTAGAGTGGGGTGACAGTAGCACTGCCCCATACCTGGTTACCTGAGGATTGAATTCTATGATCCGTCATGGATCGTGCCCGTCCCAGGGCCTGGCATGGAGGCGGTGCGTGCACATCGCTACCAATTGTTCCTACTCTCGTTATTCGTTTCTCTAGGCTCTTGGCGTCTGCTGACAGTAGAGACTAGTGGTGCAGGAAGGGGTTGAAGGAGGATAGCACCCAAAGGGGTCAGGAGGAGACACCCGACGGGGCCATCTGAGATCAAGGGCATTCCCAGGGCCCAGCTGAGATTGGATACTGAGGATTTCTGCTTAGCAGCCCTGCGCTAGGGGCTGGTGAGGTCTGGAACCCACAGTGCCTTGGTGGTGGCAGTGCCAGGAAGCTGAGAGTGCTGGGGTGGGTGAGGGTGGCAGGAGAAGAAGCAAAGCCCAGGACTGACCCTGGCTGTGGTGGGAGAGGGCTAGAGCCAGCCCACTGCACTGTGAAGCCAAGGGGCCCTCCCTCCCTCCTCTGTGCTGCTCTGGGGTTCAGTGATCTGTTGTAGAACTGATCACGTGCTGTCCTGGCTGTGACGTTCTCTGGGGGTCCCCACCCTCCTCCGTGAGCTCCCCAAAGACTCCATCTGATGGGCGGGTCATCCGAGTCAGCAACCCCTTCTGTCGGCCCTATCCGCAGACTGCCTGGTGATTGGAAGAAGGAGCCAACACTCTCTACTCCCCCACCGTCCAGGTCACTGGGGGTTCAGGGCACCTGGGCAG
The DNA here is from genome assembly GCF_057802395.1 of Ceratotherium simum simum. Classification (NCBI taxonomy): domain Eukaryota; kingdom Metazoa; phylum Chordata; class Mammalia; order Perissodactyla; family Rhinocerotidae; genus Ceratotherium; species Ceratotherium simum. The sequence goes on along the minus strand of NC_141940.1, from coordinate 4,102,091 downwards.
GGGGGACGGGTGGGACGTTGGGGAGAGGTCAGGCCCACGGGCCATGAGCTTGGAGTGCTGGTGCGTGATGTTTATTGACATTCATTGTTCTTTGTTTCCACAGGCCACCGGAGGCAAGAGGAGCCCTGGGGAGATGAAGTTCAGCTGCCTCTCCTTCCGGCAGCCGTATGCAGGTTTTGTCTTAAATGGGGTCAAGACCCTGGAGACGCGTTGGCGTCCCCTGCTGAGCAGCCACCGCAACTGTACCATCGCCATTCACATTGCTCACAGGGACTGGGAAGATGCCGCCTGGAGGGAGCTGCTGGTGGAGAGGCTGGGGCGGACCCCCGCTCAGATTCAGGCCTTGCTCTGGGAAGGGGAAAAGTATGGCCGTGGAGTAATTGCTGGCAAGTGATGCGGTGCCGAGCACTGCTCAGACACCTCCCAGGGCTGCCCCCAGGATCTTGCTCAGGAGTTTTGTGGCTTGTTTTCTTTTGAACTGCTGGGTGTGTGGGCTGTGTGGTTTCTTTAAACAACACACGTTCAGAGGGGCTGCAAGGGGCCCTGGCCTGGGGGTCGGTGGGCTGAGGTTCCACGACCTGGGGTGAAGTGCTTCTCCGTTTGGGCCTCAGTTCCCGTGTGTGATCTGAGAGGCAGGGACGGGTCCGAATCTGCGTGTGGTGTTTGCCCGTGTGTGTGTGCTTGCGTGTGCATGCGTGTGGCAGAGACCATGAGAGGCAGCAGAGCATGCAGAGGGGGTCGGGGTGGCCTCTAGACTCAGGCTGCCTGCCTCGCATCACGTGTGTGTCCCACCCCCAGTGCCTGCCGCATACTGCACAAGTCCCCTAACCCCTCAATGGTTGAGGTCTCACATCAGCTCCTGTCGCCTGGTGAAGTGCTTGGGGACCCAATGGCCTGTAGGTTCCCTGCAGCGTCCGGGGCCCTTGTGATCTCTACCTGCTGCCCTCAGCAGTCTGACTGCGACCTGCCCATTATTTTGGTGGGGTTATTGAGGACAAGGCCCTCTCCTCCTCATTGTCCCTCCCTTGGCCTCGCCCGGAATGCCGTGGACAGAGTTTGGCATGTCAGAATTGCTCACTCTGAGAGACCCAGCTCACTCCGTGTCCATTGGGTGACATCATCTTAGTCTCTAGTGGTTGTAACTTTGAAACCATGTTCTCTCACAGGCAGGCCTTGGTTTATGCAAGAGAAGATAACTCTGTGCTTCTCTCTTTGTGCACAGGGCTCGTTGACATTGGGGAAACTTTGCAGTGCCCAGAGGACTTAGCTCCTGATGAGGTTGTGGAACTGGAAAGTCAAGCTGTACTGACCAACCTGAAGCAGAAGTTCCTGACTGTGCTTTCAAACCCCAGGTGGTTACTGGAGCCCATACCCAGGAAAGGCGGAAGGGATATCTTCCAGGTAGACATCCCAGAGCACCTGATCCCCTTGGGGAAGGAGGCCTGATGAACGTGGGCTCCTCAGAGGAAGGTTACTGAGAAACCAGCTAAGTGGTAACCCATCAACTTGCCATCATACTGCGGACGTGGAAATCAGGTTCGATGTCGATTGGCACCACGGTGGAGGGCGCTACCCACCATGTGCTGTGCGTGTAAACAGATTTCTCCACTCGGATGCAGGGACGGGGAAGCGGGACTTTGCTTGCAAGATGCCTCTCTCGGCTCAGGAACAGTCTCAAGGACTTTGACCTTCAGGAAAAAGGGAAAGCTGCCAGTAAATGTCTTGGCCTTGCCACTAATTTTGGTCCAGCTGATTTCTGGATTCTACGAAGAAATATCTTTTAAGAGAAGTCGTTAGTGTTCTCCCCTCTCTTTGTTCTGGTCGAACTCAGAATGTTTGAAAAAACATCCAGGGGACGTTGTGTGAAGGCTGGGAGCGGGCGCTGAAAGATCGCTCGAGAGTGACCAGCCCAGGATGGCCTCATTCCTGATGAAGAGGACATCAGACTTGGACAAAGAGCAGCTGCGTGTCCTTGCAAATGACTGTTGCTCTGTTGTCAAGTGTGCCGTGGCTCACGGAGCATGCGTGTTAGACATGTCACACAGCTACTTCATGTCCTTCCTGTCTAAATACAGCTCTCTTGGATGAGTGATAGGTAGTGTTGTTTATTTTGTGGGAAATCTTTCTTTTGGCCATTTCTTAGCAAGGTTTCTAGTGGTTGTTACCTGTGAGGATGACAGGCTTTCCCCCAGGCATTGACTGGAATTACCTGTCTCTTCTGAGTCAGACTGCAGTGGTTGGACATCCCCGGGCAAGTGGGGTGGCCCCGCTATTAGGTGGACCTCTTTGGAAGGCCCCTGGCTCTTGGGCCAGAGACGTCCAGCTCCTGATCAGAAACTTCCTAGTATCATAGGGCAACCCGTGAGGAAAGACCCTCCTGTTTCAAGACACATGCATAGTGTAAGGCGATACCCCCAAGGTCAAGAGCCAGGCTGTTCTGTCTCCTGACCTCCAGGCAAGGCTCAGGGAACCAGGTCTTCCTGGGCCTGCCTCAATACTCCCTAGCCAGATCCTCGGCTGAGTGTGTGAAAATGCTGCTTCTTCAAGTGAAGGAGGACAACAGGGACCAAAACCTGTTTGGGGCCGGGATTTCCCGCCTCCTCAGGCTTATCTGATGAGGTGTGTGTAGTATCGAAAGTTAGGAAGAACACCGACTCACAATTCTCATTAGATTGTTTATTCCCATGGAGTTTTGCATCTTGGTTATAAAACGGTGATGTTTATCTGTCACCACTGACCTGTGAGCTTAGGGACCTGGATTGTCCTTGCACTGCTCACAGAGTGCACATTTGTGATCTGAGGAGCCTTCCTGCTCCTCGTCCTCGTCAGGGGCCTCGTATGCGGACATGACTGAAAGGGCAGCCAGCAGGATGAAATAACAGGTGTTGTACAAGGACATCACAAAATCGTAATCTGAGTAATCTGGGGGGCTGGCGGGTGGTTCCCCCATGCCGTCCCTTCTGGTAGTAGCTAGGGGCACAAACATATCATTCCTGGACGGGCCCTCCCCACTTGGGCTGCCTGGCTCACTTGGGTGATGGTTTCCCATGGCACGTCTGGCTACACAGGTCACAGAACAGATACCAGAGCACGTGAACCACCAGCTGCCACTGGGTCCCTGAGCATTGGGGGCTTCCTTCTGGGCCTTTTTGTTGGTTTCTTTGGTGGGTTCATTGCGATGGATTCTTGGGGAGTGCATCGTAGCTTCTACCTGATTCTTTCTCTTGGGAGTTGTTGCACTGGTCCCTGGGCAGGCGATAATTCTCAGGTCTCCTCTTCTCCGAATGTTCTCAATGAGGAGAGGCTTGTGTCTCTGAAAGTTGGGGTTTCGGTAGATCTGAAAGAAAATCAATCCTGTTAGTCATTCTGGGAGCAAATATTCACTGCCCCCCCCAATCATAATGGTCTTGTTTTCCTATGGAGAAAAGATATTTTTAAATTGCTGTCAAGTTTCCTTATGCCCTAGAGCCTAAGCTCACTAGACATACGTAATGCATAGGTTAAGGTGTTAATCTCTCTCCTTGACATTAACTGACCTCTCAGAGTCTTTAGTCATACCTAGAGATTATCTCTAAGGAGGTTGTAGTTTCATAGGAACATCTGTACTTTCTCATCTTTCGATAATGTCTCACGTGAAAAAAGTTATCCTCAGAAATTAAACCCTTTCAGTGTATCATTCATCTTGGTCTACTAGGAAGATATTCGAGTGACAGAGAAGATAGGAAAGGGAAGGACTTTCTACTTTACCATGATTCTCTTGTTCCCTGGAGAGTGAGCCGAAGAGTCGTCTGGACGTATTTTGCTGAATCCGTGGAGATTCAGTTGGCGGATAAAAGTCTTCAAGCTGTCTGTTTCAAAAATTCTCGCTGCACCTCTCCGGTTAAGAATCTCCCTCTGGAAAAGATCTTCTTCAATGATCATGGTGTCTCCGTCGTCATTCCAGCGCACAGACGTGAAGGCGCTGTCCTCTGCTAACATCCAAAGCTTTCTGGGGAAGGAGAGCCCGAGAAGATCGTTTTCTTCCACGTGGGCTGTGCCTTGGTGTGGATCCTGTGGTTGTCGGTCATCTTGGGGGCCTGGATCTTGGCTCATGGCTTGGTCAATGTGGTTCTCCAAAATCTCCCTTGAGTCCAAATTTGGAACTAGGGATGAATTAGATGGGACCCCTATTGCTGACTCTCCATTACCTGATGGGGCCAGCTCGACTTGATCTATCTGGTCAGTACTCTGACTAGCCATGGAGCTAGTCTAGGTCAGGAGCACGTTCTACCCAAGACCTTATCACTGAACTCGCGAGTCAGAAATGCCTTCAGTCAGAGCGGGGACGCACAGTAAAGACTGTCCACAAAATTCTAGAGTCTCGGTAGTTGGGCAACCAGCTGCTTAAGTCATCATTCTCTTCGGTTGTAACGTGATGTCACAAGGGTGGCTCACAGCTGGTCTGGAGAGGGAGCCCTGGCCAAGTGTGGGGGAGGGGAGGGGTGTGGGGTCCCAGCTTCTCTCTTTTCTAAAAGTAAAGAAACTTAGGGTTAGAGTTCCCAGAAAAGGCTCCCATCTGCTGCCAGGCACGTTATTTCATGGGGCCAGGCCTTGGATGGGTTAAGAAACCATGATCCTATCTCCACTCCAACCCGTAAAGACGGAGAGGTGGGCCTGTTGCTGAGCTCTCTGATTTGCTCAAGGACCAGGCCCTGGTTCGTCCTAGCTTGGATCCCACCAAGACTAGGTGGGTCAGATGGGCCCCTGGGAGACTGCGCCTCCCAGAAGAGGGTGGTCCCTAGCAGGCTGATTGGCCTAGTCTAGGTTGGTTTCCCCCTCCCTTTCTGCTTTGGTCTCTTCCAGCTACTCCTGCTGGTTGGTTGGTCCTGCCCAGGTGGGCCCAAACAAAGAGTCCTGTTTTCTTGCCCCTGGGTCAAGTTGTCCCCAGAGTAGGGCTGTGCTGGAGCACAGTGGAAGTGCTTCTTAGGTTCCCGAAACTCTGTCACCCAAAGCACCAGCGTGTGAGTGGGTGGCCACATCTTCCACTCTGCATGGGAGTGAGTCTCCTCTTGAGCTCTGCTTGTCCCCAAATCTCATCCTTCTCCAGATCACAACAGAATTGTCTCCAGTTTCCATTTCTTCCCCATAGAAACTCTTCTCGTTGCCCAGGATGAGCTCACTTTGGGAACACCTGTATTTGCCCTTTTCAAATCACCTTCCCCAGATGCTCGGATTCAGCCTCCCTTGAGACTGCCTCTAAAGCCCTATTTCCTTTCTTCAATAGAGTGGTTTGAGTTCTTCTCTCCCAGATTTCTGGCTTCCCACTTCCAAGTTGGATCTCCTTTGGTACTTTCCCTTTTGATGACTTGATTTGGGGGGCCCAGCATCTATTCTGTTCTGTTGAGACAGCATTTCACTGACCCACTCCCATGAGCCAGCCTTGCTCTCCTTGCCCCAGGCTCACCCCTACTCCCCAGCCGTGTGTCACTCCACTGCCGTTATCTGGATGGTAGGTCCATTGAATAATTTTGTTTGCACTTGGCTTAGACGCTTTTCAAAGGGCCTACTTTACATAGACTCACTCCCAATGAACGTTCCTACTCGTTTAGCTAGACGTGTGTAAAAGAGGTCAACATGAAGATACCTCTCAATGTGTATTTGAAAATAGATGAGAGTCTGGGTGTAGAATGGGACAAAACCCAAATGAAAGTCATGCTCACCGTAGATGAGAGGATACGACAGTGATTTTGGTGAATACGTGTTCTCTAGCCTTTCTGGACAACTTTGTTCTTAATATTCACTCCACATAGGGGGATAGACTGGTATTGTGGGAAGGCCCTGCCTGCAAGGATCGTAGGTCCTTGTCCCGGCTCTGCCACTAAGTAGGGTCGTTTGCCCTCTCTGAGGGTCAATCCTTTGTTTCTAAAAGGAGAGTGCCAAGAGAGTTTGAAAGAGAATCTCCCAAGATGCCTTTCAGTCTAGGGACTGTAACCCTTAAGGGAGCCCCTAGGTCTAGATTTGGGCTTGGTCTGTGGTCTTCGTGCATCTAAACAGGTTTCCAAAGTGTTCATTCGTGATGTCAGTTTATCCTGTAGGGACATCCCGTCAGAGTCTAAGAATTTCAAATGGAGGCCATTGGTGGCTTCTCAGAAGAGAGCTCCTAGAGTCTCTGGATGAACAGCCAGCTTCGTTCAGTTGCACACCACAGTGTTTTTGCTTCAGTGAGCTCTTTAAAGACTGAAAATGAAATTTCCCTGTGGCCTGTGCTAGCTCGTGAACTCTGCCGATGACTTATACAAAGGGACTGGGCCATTGGTGGGAGAGGAGAAAATGACGCGGGAAACCACAGCCTGGCATTCTGCAGAGAGCAGGTGTTTCCTTGATGTGCTTTAGGCACTCTTACCTCCTGAGTCTTCTGTAGGACCGTTAGCTTGTCTCCTTTGTTTCAGGAGTCACCGAATTTCCACTGGGGTTAAGAATCTAGGACACGAGGCTCATCTTGTCCTCTGAAAATGAAACATTCACAGTGCTGACTTCAGTCTAGTTGATGAAAGGCACTGTGGAGATGGCCTCCCTCGACAAAGCCTTCTCAGTCCCGGAATTTCAACCCTGGGCCCTGTGGCCACCAGTCCGACGGTCTTTATTAGGTACCTACCACGCTCAAGCCTCTTGGAGAGAAATGATTGGTTGGCTCTTCAGTGCTCCAGAGGCCCCAGAGATGACTCGTAAGTGTTGCAGCCTTATGGACCAAATCCCCAGAGTCAGGTGACTTGAGCAGAGCACAGTTGATTGGGCTCCGAGGACAGCCACCTCGGAGGGAAAGTGATTTCAGTCTGGACTGGCTGCGGCTTCTGCACAGCCTGCAGCCATGGAGAAAGTGCATAGTTCTGGGCTATGGGGCCCAAGGCCTGGGGCAGCCAAGGGGCAACCCTGGTTGTGTGGCCTTTTGTGCCTCCCCCTCCTTCCTGGCCCCCTTCGCGCCCTGGGTCCCGGTGGAAGCTGCCTCTTTACTGGTCTCCCTCCCCCTCGGGCACCAGCTGTGCCCCAGCAGTTGGTTTACATTGCACCTGAGGGGTCTGTCTCAGCCATGGCTCAGACACAGGCCCTCGTGACATCCGAAGCCTGCCCTTTCCAGCCCCCCAGCCACTGTGCTCCTCTTACCCACTCCGGCATCTGCCAGCCCAGAGGCCTTCCAGCTGCTTTCACTCACCATCTGCTGGGCTCCAGCCCCATTGGGCCCCTGGCGCTAAACTCTGACACGCTGGGAGCTTCCTTCAGGAATGGTGCTCATGCTGCCCCCTCATATGGCAATGCCCTTCTCAGTCCAGAGGCCACTCAGCCTTTCGGGGTCCCCCTCCAAGGCTACCTCTTCAGTAAGTCCTTTCTCCCATCCCAGGTCTCCCTCACAGCTCCTTCTCTGGGGCTCCCACAGCCCAGCACCCATGTCCAGTCCCAGTTGGGTTGCTCCTGCCCCCTGTGAGGTTGTGTGGGTGTGTGTCTCCCTCCAGACTAGGAAGGAGGACCCTGAGGATGGCAGAGACCATGATGTGAACCCAGTCCCCGGTATACATGTTGGAATGAAGGAAGTTCTGTGTCACCAGGACCTGGGTGGGGTTTAGTGTCCTTGAAAGCAGCTCTGCCTTGTAACAGCGACCATAGGAGCAGATGTGGAGGGCTCCTGCATCACTGGCTGTGGGAGTGCTCTGAGGGTCTGTGCCATTTGCTCTTCAGCACAGTCCCTGGGCAGGTTCCAGGAAAGACCCAAGCCTGGGCCATAGCAGGTGGAGTCACGGGCCCAGGTTCCACCCTGAGGAAGAAGTAGAGCCAGGATGGGGCCCACAGCCTCACCCCCAGACGGGGGCCTTCTGTGTGCCGTGAAGCCACCTGCACACTGCAGGACAAGCAGCAAAGGAGAGTCTTTCTTGTTTGGTGGTGTCTCATTTTGTAGTTGTCCAAGGCTAAGGGCATGCTGGTGATCATGTCCTAAGAGGCTAAAAATGGCACGGGGGCCATTGGGTGAAATGCGCCTTTCTAAAGGAGCCACGTGCAAGCTTTGTTAGCAGCCTGCTTCCTCCCCTTGCCTTAGACAGGGAGGCCTGGATTCTAGGAATTTCCACTAGCCTTATTCTCCTTTACGGACATTATCCCGGTACGAATTGTGGCGTTCAAGTCAGTCTCAATCAATCTCTCTGGTGTAAACTCTTTGAGGATTGGAAACAGAACAAGCCTCCTGATGATTTTTGCCTATTGGCGACCCTGGAAAAAGGAAGACCACTTGGGAAAGAGAGGCAGTCTCCAGATGGAGATAGACTTGTAGAGATTTAAAAAGCAGTGTTCAGGTTGTATTATACTGACGAGCCAAAGAGGAGTGACCTGTGTGTATGGGCCCCTGTTGGCTTAAAAACCTGCCGGCACCCACCTCAAATTTTCACATATCCAATTGTTTCACACAGTGCTCATACTAGCAGATTTTTGGCCTTTTAGAACCTGCCTGCTTCGCATATCCCACCAAACCTCAACCCACATCTGCTAAGAATAGATAAGATAGAGCCTTGTGGCTCTAAGACCCCAGGCCACTGCCCCGAACTGCTGAGCAACATCCCTTAGACACATGGGCCCCCTCTCTGATGCCTCTCTCCCAGCAGCTCCCTTGCCTTCCTCCCGTAGTCCAATCGGACTGCTGTAACAAAAGACCACAGACTGGGTGGCATATAGAGAACAGAAATTTGTTTCTCAACGTTCTGGAGACTGGAAGTCCAAGGTGCCAGCATGGTGGGCTGAGGGCCCTCCTCCGGGTTCCTAGCCACCACTTTCTCGCTGTGTCCTCACACAGTGGAAGGGGCTGGGAATCTCTCTGGGGCCTCTTTTAGAAGGTGATTCCCATCCATGGGTGCTCCACCTTCCTGACTTAAGCAACTCCCAAAGGCCCCAAGTTGCAATGCCTTTGTCTTTGGGGTTTAGGGTTTCAACTTATGCATTTGGGGGGACACATTAGTTCGACCATAGTGCTCCCCTTCTGAGACTGCCCTCCTGACCCATAAACCCCGGGACAATCGCATGCTTTGAGGGAGTCTCCTCTATTGCAACCCTGTTGGGGCACCACCCAGTAAAGCTTGTGGTGTGTTGCTGCCTCCCCTGGTCATCTCTTCTTCCTGGATCAGCCCCCAATCCCTCCAACCCCCTACAGTTGGCTAATGAGCTCTTGTGAAATCACATGTCTGACCCCTAGAGGCTGACGATTATCCGACCTGAGGTGCATGTTTTTCAGGGGTCGATTGGGAGGGACTCTAAGGCTGACAAGGCAAAAAGGGCTTAGGAAAGCGTTGCTTGTCACTCGGACTTGGACCGCTGCCGTCTGTCCTTGCAGCGTCTCGGCTTTCCTGCTGCTGCAGAAAAGCCACTGACTTTTTGTGGACCCCAGACTCACAAATCCTAATGGACTGGCTTTAACTCTAAGCTAAAACCTGAAACTGTCCACGATGGTCTAATTCAGCCTCAGCGTGAGCTGTGCTGAATGGAGAGCAGGCCAAGCTCAATGAACAGGTCTTGGACTCTGGGACTGTTGCAGATTTGGGGCACCCCTCTGTGGGGTCCGAATCTGTCATAGCATCTTGGGTGCTGTCCTGCACCATCTGGGTCTTTTGCAGATGCCCGCAATGAAGGGCTTGATATGGGATGGGGCCAAGTGAGATGGAGCTGCCCATGGGCACTGCTTTTCTGAGGCGGATGGTTGCATTCCTAACTTGGCATGCCTGTGAAAGTTGTACATCGGGGGAGGGCCCATCGCAGGGACTGGGAGCCCTCCACGCACTTCAGACAGATCCCACTCAGACCCCCTCTCGGGACGTTCTTCTGCCGTCGACTAGCCGGGTTAGTCGCAGTTTGCAACAAGGACCGATTACCTGACTGTTTCCCTCACTCTCCTGGCGCAGGCACCAGGCGGTGTGAGTGTTAACGGAGCTGTCCCCAGAAAGGCATTGCTCTCTTCTCCACCCCTCACTGCAGAAGCGATCAGGATGAAAAGAGTTATGTAAATCCATTTTGAAAATTGTGGAAAACCAGGATTTCATCCGGACCACTTCCCGAACATGACGTGTCTTTCTGGCTCACTTGTATGCCAGTGTTTCTCTGTGAAAATGCTTTTGTCCCTCTTGCATACAACCCTTCCAGAGCAGAAAGGGTCTGGGGGAGAAGAGGGGATGATGGAAACAATGTAAAGTTTGATCACTGAATGGCACACACTGATTTTGTAAGGATGGAGGAAAAACAAAACCCGACAGCTGGGGAGGTGTGGTGCACGGGGAGGGCTTTTTGATCTTGGTTTTCCAGAAGTGCTCCTGGAAGCTTTGCCCTCCTCCTGAAGGAGAACGCACCATGCTGCCTTTGCAAGCTGCCTCAAGTGATGGACTCCAAACTGACTGCTGAGCCTGGGAGCACACCTGACAGCACTGACTATGACACAGCCGGGGTTGGGCCCAGCTCTGGCACTTTTCACACAGAACGCCTGCACCACTCGTCGTCGACACTGGTCACAGGCAGCTAAAATTGTTCGGGACAGATTGCCTTGACCACACTCTCTGGCTCCCAGGGGCCCCCTTGTGGTGTTCTAGCTAGGAGATGGGCCTTCAGTCTCCTGACACAACTGTGCACTTCCCTCGAATGGGTCTGACTCGCTGGCCAAGTGGCAGGAGCATAGGGAGAGAGTGCGGAAATTAATAACAGAAACCTTAACTAAATTGGATTGGGGTCGGAAAGGCCTGCAGAGTTAGCTCTCACACACTATCATACATCCTCAATTACACCAAACAGGAAGAAGTGGACGCTGGCACCTTGGACAGGAAGTAAAGCTACTTTACTACTGAAGGAAGATTTCTCTCCCCACCCAGCAACAGCCCAGCCAATGAGAAATGCCACGCTCAGCCAATGAGAAGCTGTTGCCGCTCTGAACTGTTACTTTCCCCCAAAGGACTTTCACTTAGAACAGCCCCTCCCTACTCTCCCTTTTCCTCTACAAAAGCAGCTCCCCTCCTTTCTTTTCCGGATTTGCCTATGGTTTGCCATAGCATGCACATTCCACATTACAATTCTTTTGGCTATTCCTGAATAAACACATTTTGAGATAAAATAACAGACAACTTGGCTTTTTAAGTTGACAAGAGAAATAACAGAAGGGATTCCTCTCACACTTTTGGTTCCCTCTGGCTTCTTTCAAGAAGTTTCCTTTCTCTTTGATTTTCTGCAGTTTGAATATGATATGTCTGGATGTACATTTTTTTGGTTATTTATCCTGCTTGGTGTTCAATGACCTTCCTGAATCTCTGGTTTCAAGTCTATCATTACTTTTGGGAAATCCTCAGCCATTATCACTTCCAGTATTTCTTCTGTTTCTTTCTCTCTTTCTTCCCCTTCTGGTATTCCACTAATGAATATGTTTCACCTTTTGCACTTGTCCCACATTTCTTGGGTATTTTCTTCCATCTTTTTCATTCTTTGTTCTGTTTACATTTCAGTTTTGGACATTGCTGTCGACATTTCTTCAAGCTGGCTCATTCTATCCTCAGCGGGGTCCAGTCTATTGATGAGCCCATCAAAGGCAGTCTTCCTTTCTGTTACAGTGTCCTTTTTTAATAAAATATATTTTTTGTGGAAAAATACACATAACAAGAATTTACCATCCTATTTTTAAATGTATGGTTCAGTGGTATTAAGTACATTCTTATGGTTGCACAACCATCACCATCATCCATCTCCGGAATTCTTTTCATCTTGCAATACTGAAACTCTATACCCATTAAACAATAACTCCTCATTCTGCCTTTTCCCTAACCCCTGGCACCTATCATCCTACTTTCTGTCTCTATGAATTTGACTATTCTAAGTACCTCATATAAGTGGAGTCACACAGCATTTGTCTTTTTGTGTCTGGATTATTTTACTTAGCATAATGTCCTCAAGGCTCATCTTTGTTGTAGCATGTTGACCTAAAACAAATAAACAGCCAGTTATTTTAATAGGAAAATGGTTCATTCAGGAACAACAAAGAATTGCAGTGGGGGGGTGCGGCCCTGTGGCTTAGCGGTTAAGTGCATGTGCTTCGCTACTGGCAGCCTGCATTCGGATCCCGGGCCCGCACCGACGCACTGCTTCTCTGGCCATGCTGAGGTCACGTCCCACATACAGCAACTATGAGGATGTGCAACTATGACATACAACTATCTACTGGGGCTTTGGGGAAAAAAGGAGGAGAATTGGCAATACATGTTAGCTCAGAGCCAGTCTTCCTCAGCAAAAAGAGGGGGATTAGCGTGGATGTTAGCTCAGGGCTGATCTTCCTCACACAAACAAAAAAATAGAATTGCAATGGGGGACACGTGGTCTGTGGCAAACCACAGGCATGTCCAGAGAAACAAAGGAGAAAAACATTCTTTTATGAAGCTGGGAGGGGCTGTTATAAACAAATAGTCCGTTGGAGGAACCTGGAACTTCAAAGTATAGTGTGTTTTCATTGGATGAGTTATGAACAACTCTCATTGGCTGAACTGTTGCTCGGCAAGGAGGAATTTCTTCCTTCCTTCTGCTGCATCTTCCTGTGGGAGATGCAAGATATGTGTCTTCCTGTTGGGGTCTGTAGTGTGCATTGAGAGGCTCGTGCATGAGAATTCTTTCTTCTGGCCTCCTGACTTCATTTAAAATGAGTTTTCTGTGTCTTAATTTTCACCAGCATATGTCAGAATTTCCTTCCTTTTTAAGGCTGTATAATATTCCAGTGTATGGTAGTACCACATTTTCCTTATCCATTCACCTGTTGATAGACGCTTGGTTTGCTCACACTCTTCTAGTGTTCTGAGACTCAATTTCAACATTGGAGGTGGGCAGTTCCCACACATACAACAAGCAATTCTCTGACACCCTATTGGTGTCCAAGAATTCCAGTCAGTTCTGACACTATCTACCTGTAGACTGCATCAGATTCCACAGGTAAGGGGTCAGTCCTACAAGACTGCCCCACCCCCCCCAGTTCAGATGCCAATCACAAGCCCAGGTTGTTACCCGTGCCTCTCACTGACCAGCTACAGATTGGAGGTTCCAACGACCTCCTACAACTCAAGGTGCCAATTGCAAATGCAGGTTATTACCTGTACTTCTGACCTGCTGACTAGAAATCCGAGGTTCCAATGACCCCCTCCTCAGGTTAAATTAATTTGCCAGAGTGGCTCACAGAACTCAGAGAAACATGTTACTTACCAGATCACTGGTTTATTGTAAAATAATATAGCTCAGGAACAGCCAGATGTAGAGCTGCATAGGGCAAGGTACATAAGAAGGGGCACAGAACTTCCATGCCCTCTCCAGGCACACCACTGTCCCTGAGTCTCCATATGTTCACCAAAACAGAAGCTCTCCAAACCCTGTCCTCTTGGGTTTTTATGGAGACTTTATTATGTTGTCACGAGTGATTAAATCATTGGCCATTGGTGACTGAATCAATCTCTAGGCCCTCTCCCCTTCACAGGGGTCAGGACAGTGGGACTACAAGTTCCAACCCTCTAATCGCATGCTTGGTTCTCTTGGCAACAGCTCCCATCCTTGGGTGGGCTCCAAAAGTCAGTTCATTAATAACAAGAGACAACTCGGTCACTCTCAACAGTTAGAACATTCCAAGGGATTTGGGAGCTGTGAGTCAGGAACCCTGGTCAAAGACCAAATATATATGAGAAATATATGTTGGTCATCTGAATGACCAAATATATATATTTTCTCAAAGTCACAATGTCACACCCACATTTTAGCTATTATGAATAATGCTGCTACGAACATGGGTGTACAGATACCTTTTTGAGACCCAGCTTTCAATTCATACTCAGAAGTGGGATTGCTGGATCATATGGTAAATCTATTTTTAATTTTATGAGGAACTGCCATGCTGTCTTCCACAGTGGCTGTATCGTCATACATTCCCACCAACCGTGCACAATGGTTCCAATTTCTCAACATCCTCACTAAGTCATGTTATTTTCTGTTTTTTTTTTTTTTTTTTGATAGTAGCCATCTGGATGGGTGTGAGGTCATATCTCCTTGTGGTTTTGATTTGCGTTTCCCTAATGATTGGTGATGTTGAGCGTCTTTTCATTTGTTTATTGGCCACATGTATATCTTCTTTGGAGAAATGTCTATTCAATTCCTTTGCACATTTTTGAATAGGGTTATTTGGTGTTTTTTTGCAAAAGTGAGGTAGATCTATATGTTTTGTCATGGGAATACCCTGCATCCATCATATTAAGTGACAAAGGCATGTGACAGATCAATATGTACATCATTACCTAGGTAGGTTAAAAATGCCACATATTTCATAATGTATTTATGTATGAAAAAGCCCAGAATAAGCTTTGGAATAGCATACAGCAATATGTTTTTTGTGGTGACCTCAGATGAGGGGGCTGAATTTGGGAAGAATTTTGTAAAGGGGGAAATTGTGATTTAGCTCTATTTTAGAATTTTTTGCAACAAGAAAATATGCAATATATGTAATATATAATATATGCAATATATAGTAATCTTTATATTATAAAGTATTTTATTATATAAACCTAACAACATAAATAGTCACTATGTCACTTAAAGTTCCTGCTAGCTGGGGCAACAGACCAACCCTGACATTTGAAAGGCTATCACAACAAAAGTGTATGTTTGGTGCACATAAACTCTGATGCGGTTTGCCAGGATCTCTCCACTCTAGGTGACCCAGGGGTCCAGACTGCTTCCATCTTGTGGTTCCACCATCTCAGCACGGGGTTACCATGCTTGCTGGTGAACTGAGAGAGAGAGCATGGACCTGGCATACTGGCTCTCAAATGCCTGGATGTGACAAACAATGCTTCTGCTCAAGTCTCCCTTGCAAAGGGTCATCACATGACCCTCCATAACTACAATTGGACTGGCAATGTAGTATCTCCTGTATCCATGGAAGACAGCTAGACAAGATATGGATGAGCACTGGTCTCTCCCATGTACCGTTACATAGTAGGTGCTCAACACAAAGCAACTATTCTAACTTGTTCGTCACTCTGTCACTTACTAGCCATGTGATCCTGGGAAAATTAGCAAGCTCTCTGAGCTTCTGGCTCTCCCTCTGTGAAGGAAGTGGGTTGGTGAGCCCTGTCTTGTAGGACTGCAGGTGTGTATGTGATGTACGGAAAGGAACTGGCACGGTGCCTGGTGTGTATGGGCACTTTGAGGACTGGCGGTTATTTCTAAGATCCCAGGCCTTTCACTCTTTCCTCTGGAATTTTGATTGTTATCCAGGTCATATGAGGGAACATGCAGCTCAATAGGATATGGAATAGCTAATCAGCCAAAAAGGATGTTTCATAAATAGAACTCAGTAAATCTTCCCAACTAGAGGATACATGTGAGTATTCTGGTCTGGGGGAGTCTTCCCAGCTGGATGGAACACAAACCTAGAAATAGAATCAAGGACCAATTCCTTCCCTCACTCCAAGCTGCTCTTCATCCAGACTATGGTCATCCAGACCATCCATTAATTTCATGCCCACCAAAAATCTAGCCCTTGATTACTATTGCCCAAATTGACCTCAAATCAGATTAAAACCTAATTTATGCTGTGGCCTCTGGCTCTCCCAGGTTTGGGAAACGAGTGCCAGGCCACTGACTTCAGGGCATCACTTCAAAGGAATGCGACTGTATTTCTCAGGAAATCCTTGCAGATGATGGGAATTAAACACCTCAGTTTTCACTGTTGTTCAACTACAATGTGACCAAGAGCCCAGGACAGCTTCCCTTCCTGCCCCAGGTCAGCATTTCTCTCTGGTTTACCCATGATCCAAAAGAAACTTCTCAGAGCAATTTCCCACTTCAGACATTCTTCTCAGCCCTAAGACACACCGGCTGCGAGTCTGGCTGCTGCCACTACCCAGCATCATTACAATCAACTCCCACAGAAGGAATCACAGTTTCCCAAAGCCCCACACTGCCCTGGCTCAGGGCATTTACACTTGAGTGTTCTCCCCTGGGGCCACACCACTGCTCACCTTCTTTGACTTGTTCTGGGGGGGACACCTCATCACCTTCCTTCTAGGCCTGAGGCTCCTAGATTCTCACGCTGCGGGTGGGTGGTGTTCTGCTTACCCTCCTTTCCCCACTATTAACACAGGGCCTTCCAGAGAGCAGAGGCTCAGCAAAAGTGTGCGGAAGAAATGAGCCAGTGAGCAGGGGTCTTATTTATTTAGATGAAATTTCTCTGTATTTCTTGAATAATCCAAGCAAATCTGGCTATACATATAACTTTTAGTTTAATAGAATGACAGAAGAGAAGGGATAAGAAGCCAAGAATTAAGTACCTTCTACATTTATTTTTCAATTTCTTAACCCCATCGATTTGACTGCTAAGTTTTTTCACATTTTCCAAGGATATTCCTGTTCCAGTGCCATGTCACCAGGTTCGGTTACAGACTACAATGGAAGGTGTCCCAATTATTTTACAAAATAGCAAAAGACTTCCTCTTGGACTGGATAAGTACAAATTCATACGTAATGAATGTTATTCACAAACTTCGATGTGGAAGCTAATGAACAAACTTAGATGTGGAAGCTAATTAAACCTTCTATTATAGGGAAGCCATTTGAAAAATTGTTAAGGAAACCAAGATCCATCTCCAAGATCCATCATAGAGAACAGAAACCCAAAGACGCTATGCACCGTGTCCCCCCACCTCGCCCTGGCCCTCCACTACTTAGGACGCTGACTGCTGTCTCTTCAAACACACAGTGAAGAAGCAGCCTCACTTCATGCCCGGCAGGAGAAGCTGCTGGACGTGGGCCTGGACTGTGCCTGGCTGCATCTCTGGCTCAGGCCCCCTCTTCCTCATCCCTCACAGCCTCTTCAGACAGGTAGAGGAAGGAACCGGGATCCCTGCTACAGACCCTGAGCAAATAAAACAGGACTTTCATCTTGCTGGTTTCAGCGTGGGCCCTGGGACCCCACAGGAACTCGTAGTGTGCAGGATCGCTGTCAGGCACCTGCCGGTAGTCCACGTACTGTTCCTGCACCCAAACTTTGGTGAGGAGCTCCCTGGGCTCCCCGTAGATGAAGTGCTCCATCCCGGCACACACCCCCATGACACTAAGCGCTTCCCAGACGTCCTCCTCAGGGGCGCAGTCGCCCTCCAGGAGGATCACGCCCAGGAGCAGCACCAGGATGCAGGTCTTGGGCATGCTCTGCTCACCGCTCAGCATCCCATCGTAGGTGAGGCCCAGGGTGGTGACCAGGATGTAGGAGTGGTCGCTGGGGTCCACTTTCTTCACGCCAACGCCAAAGACCAGCTGCATGCACTCAGAGGCTTGGCTGAAGATCACAGGGAAGTGGTCCTGGTAATCTCTGATGACCAGATTCAGCATTTCCGCCTTTGTGGTAGGCTCCTTGGTGCGATAATCGAGGAGCAGGAACGCCACCAGGTCAACTATCTTCAAATGTAGTGCGTCTTGGAGTGAGGGTTTGGCATCTTACCGGTCCTCCCAGGTGCTTGGCCCCTCCTCATCTTGGCTGCTAGAGCCATCGCCTTGGGATTGGCTCCATGGAGCGGCTGCCATGGTAGTGGGGGAGGGCCAGGCACTCTGAGGGCTCTGGGGAGGACTCGGGGTTGCAGCAGCAGCCACCTCCTCCAGTGTGCCCAGGAACAGGACAGAGGGGGAGGAGGAGTGGGGGGAGGAGGAGGAGGATGTGGCCTCCTCCTCCTCAGCCCCGGACAGCTGTGCATCCACCCTGCCCTGGGCCTCTCTTGGGTCTTCATGGTCTTCCTCACACTTGCAGAGATCACTCATCCAACCTAGAGACATGGTCATGCGTGTCCAGCAGCCGGCAGGAGCGTAGGCAGGAGGTGACCGATGGGGACCCACGGGCCTGTGGGAGAGAGGGAGTGCGAGCGGCCTCAGCTGAGGAACACACCCTTGGTGTCTCTGACAAAGGTGACTTCCAGGTCTCCTCTTTAGGGGTGCTCTCGGCTTCGCAGGGCTCTCTCCTCCTGGGCAGCCTGTGCCCTAAGAACCTGAAGGAGGAAGTGAGACAGCTCCTCAGTGTGCACCCAGCACAGCCTGAGGTTCTGGGGACAACAGTGGGGTGGGGTGGCCTCGGGCACCGCAGGGACTTCTCGGTTCTGGCATGGGGTGTCCCCTGGGTACACATTCAGGGTGTGTACCTCACCTTGACTCCTGGCGCTGCCTAGGCCTCCTCTGCTCTGTGACCTGAGGACATGAGCCTCAGACCAAGGCCTTCACCTCTGGGTTCCTGGAGCCCCTGTAAGAGGAAGCGAGTGGGCACCTCAGGGTGCAGACTGCAAGCAGACCCCTGGGACCCCAGTGCTGACAGGAGGGGCGGGCCAGACTCTGTGATGTCCCCACTCTTCTGGGGTGGGTGGTCCCCTGCATGCTCACTCAGGGTCCTCTCCTTTCCCCTGGCAGCCCTTGGGCCCCACCCCACTGCTGCCCTGAGGCAAAAGTCTCAGAACAACATCACACACCCCTGAGACTGAACAGAAGGAAGTGAGGGGTCCCCACATCAGGCCACACCTGCCCAGGGGCTAAGAAGAAGCACCAAGGGACAATAAGGGGTGTCCAAACTCTGTGGGTTACATGTGTCCCGGGCTGGGTTGTCTGCCCAGTCTTCACCTTGACACCCTCAGGGCCTGGGACAACTCCCTCTGTTGACCTGAGGTCGCCCTCCTTAGGCAAAGACCTCGTCTCCCAAAGACACGGGAAGAGGAAGTGAGGGGGAATCAATCCACACCCCGATCCCGGGTCTCCCCATGGCAGACAGAAGGGTAGGGCAGGCCTGGACTCCATGTGTCCTGGTGACTGTGTCGGTGGGAGTTCCCTCAGTCCTCACCATGACCCCTGCTAGGGCCTGGGATCCTGCCTCAGCTGACCTGAGAACAGAGCCTCAGACCAAGGCCCTCGCCTTCCCGAGACCACTGGTCTGGAAGTGAGGAGGGCCTCAGCCAGACAGGCCCTGCCGGGGGGTTTCCAGGGCTGACAGTAGGGGCAGGCCAGATTTCTGAGGATCCCCCTCTTTGTCCTGGGGATTAGGGTACACTCGCTCCTCCCTCAGGGTCCTCACCTTGACTCTTGGCGAGAACTGGGATTCTTCTCTCAGCTGACCAGATGTGCTTCCTCAGATGACCTGACGTCGTCCTCTCAGACCAAAGTGCTCACCTCCCTGAGGGCTCTGAGAGAAACGGGAGGAGGCACCACATCCACGCCAACCCCTCACCCCCCGCATCCCCCACCAGGATCAGAAAAGGCTGGCAGAGGGGAAAAGCATTTCTGTCCTGGGTGGGGTTTCCCTCAGACCTCCTGTAGTTTATTCCTCTTTTCTCCTGCCAGGGCCTGCCCTTCTTCCCGGCCCCCCACATGGGATAGCTGACATCTCCCTCTGAGCAAGACCTCTCGTCCCTGAGGACTCCCCACCTTCCCACCCATGGTAGAAGTGAGCATGCCATTGAGGACCACCGCCGACTGTTCCTTCCAGGGCTGAGAACGGGGGACAGCAGGACTCTGTGCCGGCCTTTCTTTTCTGAGGTGGGGGGGGGGGCGTTCAGTCCTCATGAAGGATCCTCACTTTGACACCCGACAGATCCTGAGACTCCTCCCTCTGCTGACCTGATGTCTCTGCTCAGACCAAGGCCTCACCTCCCTGAGATGCCCCATCCCCAACCACGTGGCAGAAGTCAGAGCAGGGTACATCCAGCCATCCTTGCCCACGGCTTCCCGGACTGAGAACAGGGGAAGCTGGCCTCTGTAAGTTTCCTTCTCTAACGGGGTGGGGGGAACATCCATGCCCTCCGTTCCTCCCAAAGGGTCTTGTCTTGAGTCCTGGCAGATCCTGGGACTCCTTCCTCTGCTGACCAGATGTGGCTGCCTCTGCTCACCTGACACCGTCCCTCAGAACAAGGTTAGAGGACGTCACATCCAAACACCATGGCCCGGGGTCTCCCAGGGCTGAGGGCAGGGGCAGAGAGGGGTCCGGATGTTCCCTCGGCCTCGCCCTCCGCTCTTCACCCTGACTCTGCCTGGCCTGGGCCTCTAGCCCTCTGCCCGCCTGAGTCTGTGCCCCTCACCCTCAGGTCTGACTCCCCTGGTTGTCTGAGGAGGTGACTGGGGGGAGCGCTCCACTGTCAGCCCTGCTGGGGGTCCCTCAGAACGCACAGCAGGGGTGCAAGGGGGTTCTGTCGGACACTGTGTTCTGGGGCCGGGGGTGCCCTCTGGCCTCCCTCGGGAGGGTCCTCGTCCACCTGGCCGAGAAGGGCTGCGGTCCCAGGGGAGGTGCTGGATGGGGGCTGCCGCACCCAGGGCGGTGGGGGAGGTCAGAGAAGAAGCCCACCTTCCCGTTGAGTCTCACCAGCCAGCCAGACACTGCGAACACTTTTCTGGATTTCATTTGTCCTGAAGAGGCCGAGCAGCTGCAGGGTCTTCTGGATGGTCGTCCGGGTCTGTGGTGACCTTGTATTGCGTGGTCGAGTGCAGGTATTTTCACTTTTTAATCTTCCTTCCTTGTAAGAAATACATTGTACGTCTCTGCCCACTGCGGCTGTCCTGTATCTGTATCTATAACATAGGTATCTATAACATATGTACACATAGACACATATGTGTCCATACCACATGCATATGCAGATAAACGTGTATACAATCATGTATGTTTCTATTCGTCTTTATAGATACATGTAGACTATATATATATGTGTATACCTTTATGAAGGAACACCTTCTCTTTCTCTATGTGATTAGCTCTGATACCTGCTATTCTGTTTCTTTTGTCTTTTTTTTCTTTTTTGCTGGGAATGATTTGCCCTGAGCTATTATCTGTTGCCAGTCTTGCTCTCTTTTTTTCCCCTCCCCAAGGAGGGGAACAGACGAGTGGTGCGGTTCCGTGCTGGGGAATGGAACCTCAGCTGCCGAAGAAGTGTGCAATGACCTTTAACCAATGGTCATCAGGGCTGGCTTGCTATTTTGTTGCTTATCTATTCTTTATATTCTATTAAAATGAGAATCTTTTGAAAGGCCAGTCCTCACCCTCTAAGATGGTTTCAGGTGGTTATTAGCACAGACTCAGGAGTCAAATGCCTCAATCGACCCATCTTTCCTGCTGTCCTGGTTTTGCCCCAGGGCCACTGACATGTGTGGTCTGAGGGCCTGCTTCAGATGTGTGCAGTGAAGGAGGAGCAGAAGTTTGAAATCTTTCCTCCTTCTCATCCTGTCATCTGCATCTATGCAGTCTATAGACCCTCCCACCCTGGCTGCCACTGCCCACGCCCCCACCCCAAACACAAGTCCTGGGCTCACCACAGTCTTCAGTCTCCCGCAGGGCTTTCTCCTGTTTTGTTGTTTAGATATTGTGTATTGTTTTTGAAGCCTTTATTTTTTTAGAGCCTCTTAGGTGCCCAGAAAAATAACGAGGAAGGTAGAGAGATTTCCCACTTACCCGCTTCCCCCACACATGCATAGCCTCCTCCATTATCAAC
Organism: Ceratotherium simum simum; assembly: GCF_057802395.1. NCBI lineage: Eukaryota > Metazoa > Chordata > Mammalia > Perissodactyla > Rhinocerotidae > Ceratotherium > Ceratotherium simum. The sequence goes on along the minus strand of NC_141940.1, from coordinate 4,080,579 downwards.
AACCCCCACCAGAGTGGAACATTTCTTATAATAGATGAACCTACATTGACACCTCATATCCCCCAATCTCCATTGTTTACGTTAAGGTTCACACTTGGTGTTTTACATTCTATGGGTTTGGAAAAATGTATAATGACATGTATCCATCATTTGGCGTCATCCAGAGAAGTTTCACTGCCCCAAAAATCCCCTGTGCTCTGCCTATTGGGCCCTCCCCTCACGACCCCCAGTGACCACTGCTCTTTTGACCATCTCCATCATTTGCTTGTTCCGGAATGTTCGTATATTTGGAATAATACAGTAGAGAGCCTTTTCAGATTGGTTTTGTTCACTTGGCACTATGCCTTTAAGGTTCATCCATATCTTTTCATGGCTTGATAGTTCATTTATTTTTTGCACTGCATCATATTCCATTATCTGGATGTACCACAGATTGTTTACCCATTCTCCTACTGAAGGACATCTTGCTTGCTTCCAAGTTTTGGCGATGGTTAGCAAAGCTGCCCTAAAGCTGTGTGCAGGTTTTCATGTGGACATACCTTTTCACCTCTTTTGGGTAAATACCCATATGATTGCTGGATCATGCAGTGAGAATATGTATGTTGGGTTTTCTAAGTACCTGCCAAACTGTCTTCCAAAGTGGCTGTACCATTTTGGTCTCCCATCAACAATGAATGAGAATTCATGCTGCTCCACATCCTCGACAGCATTTGGTGCCGTCAGTGTACCAGATTCTGGCCGCTATAACAGGTGTGTAGTTCTTGCGTGTGTGTGTGTGTGTGTGTGTGTGTGTGTGTATTTAATTTCATTCTCCATTCTTTGGCTTTCCAGCGTTGATTTTGGGAGTGGAAGACAGAAGTCCGAGCTTGATTATCATCTTGGCTGCCACAGTCTTTTAAGCAGAACTGACATCTTTGCACTATTCTGTTCTCCCTCAAGGAATAGAGCATACTGCTCCCTTTGCGGGTACTTGTTTTACCCGACTCTATCTGTAAACGTGTATCGTTGCATTCCTCAGTTAGATCTCATGTATTTTCGTTCAGCTTGTTCTTAGTTAAATTTCATTTTTGTAGCTTTTTTGAATGGAGTGTTTTCTATTACTACACGTTCTAAATAGTTTTTGCTTCGGTGTGGCAAGGCTCTTGATATTGTGATAGTCGTGATCTTCAATCCACTCTTTTTCTGAAGTCTGTTTTTCATTTGTATATTCCATGTGCCCATTCTTCTTAATTTGCTAGGAACGTGATGACTTTGTCACACCAAATTTATTAACTCTTTGTTTTCAATACTCATTCTTGTCATTTATTGGGATATCCATAGCTCTGGCTGTGTGTTCCAGTGCAGCCTCTGAAAGAAGAGGTGATTCCACATGTCTGTGACTTGTCTCTGACAAGGGTGCTTCTAGCATTTCACACTTCAGCGTGTTTGCTGTGCTTTCAGGAAATGGAAATTCCCTACTAATCTTGTTCTGCTAAAAGGTTTTTTCCATATACTCGTGTTGCATTTCATTCAAAGGATTTTTCGGTACCCACTGATGTGGTCAAAGGTTTTCCCTTTTTTTCCCCACTAATTTGTTAATGTAGGGTATTACAATTGAAAGCGTTTTATAATGTTAAATCATATTTTCATTAGTTGGACACTTCCTGTTTGTCCATTTAATTCACTGCTATTTTGAATATGCTATTCATTTATTTAGGATAGTTGCTGCGATGTGAGCGTTTTTGGCCTGAGTGTTATTTTCATGGTGGGGTCCTCCTCTGGTATTTAACTCAAGGAGAACTAGCTTGGGACAACAACTTGAACATTTGCCCCTGTTTTTTTATGGTTTGAAAGAGTTGACCTAAATGACGATGAGTTTTCCATGAGCATTTGGTAGAACTGGCTTCCAAAACTGCCCTGCCCTGGAACATTTGAGGGAGGCTTGAGCTTAGGATACAGGTTCAGTTTGTAATGTACAATTAAGATTTTGTATTTCTTTATGGTCATATTTTTTTTCTAGAAAATTGGTCCATTTTACTCAGGATTCCAAATTTAATGGCATAATATTTACAAATGTAAACTTTTTGTTACAGAAAGTCTCAAACATGTAAACAGTAGGAAATACTATAATAAACCCGCATACCTCATACCCAGGGCCAACAGTCTTCGATCTATGGCCAGTCATGTTCCAACTATACCCCTACCTACTCTGTATATCAGCGGCTGGAATACTGTAGAGCATATCCAAAGCATCGTACCTTTTCATCTCTTAGTCATTCAGTGTGCATTTCTAAAAGATAAGTACTCTTTTATAAAACATAAAGTCACCATGATTATTATTTAATATGTCATTAATATAGTGAAATATCTGATTATTTTTCACACTTTTATGGCAGCTATATACTCCTTTTAAAATGCAGTTTTTTTTAATCAGTGTCAAAATATGTTCTATACAATTTGATTGTTCACGTCCCTTGTCTTTTTAAATCTACACAACACCTCTACAGAGGTGTTGTTCCACATCACGTCTTTTTTTTTTAGCGACTTTTTTGTTGAAAATAAAAACACACCTTGTCTTCTGTCCAGTTTCCCCTTGTCTGGATTGGACTGAATGCAATCTTCGTGCATTATCCATCTGTCTTTCCATGTTGTCCATTTTCTTTTTCCATTGGAGCCTGTTCGCATTTTAAACATGGTTATTTTAAATTCTGGTCTGTTAATTCCAACATCGTTGTCATATTTGAGTCTCTTAATTCCAAAAACATATGTATCATATTTGAGTCTAGTCCTGATGCTTGCCTGTGTGTCCAGACCGCCTGTGTTCTGGCCATTTGGTGTGCTTTGTAATGTTTTGTTTGGAGCCGGATGTGTTGTGCGAGGTAATAGGAACAGAACTAATTATGCCTCAGGTGTGAAGTTTTATGTTAATCTGCCTAGAAGTTGGGTTTTATTTCTTTAAGTGTTGAAAGTGCTTTATAAAAAAGCTTTAAGTGCCAGAGTCTTCAAATTTCTCCAGTTTCTTTGTTTGTATCTTCCCTCTTGTATTAATTTTGAAAAATATACCATAATAACATAAGATGATGATAATAGAGGAAACTGGATATGAGGTATATGAGAATTCTCTGTACTCTCTTGGCAATAATTATGTAAATCTAAAACTTTCTAAAATAAAAAAACTGGGGCCCGCCCGGTGGTGCAAGCAGTTAAGTGCAGGCGCTCTGCTGCGGTGGCTGGGGGTTCGCCTGTTCGGATCCCGGGCACGCACTGACGCACCGCTTGGCAAGCCATGCTGTGGCGGTGTCCCATATAAAGTAGAGGAAGATGGGTATGGATGTTAACCCAGGGCCAATCTTCCTCAGCAAAATGAGGAGGATTGGCAGATGTTAGCTCAGGGCCGATGTTTCTCACACACAAAAAATAAATAAATAATAAAGTAAAAAAACTAATAAAAGTGACTCATTGGACCCCATTGGAAGTAACAAGGACAACTACTCTTCATTCTGAGAACTGGACCTCCAAGGGAAAGAATTCCGCTTTCATCCTGCTTTCCCTGTACCAACTGCATTTCTGGATAACACAATGGCTGTAGTAAATGTGGCAGAGTTCTTCCTTGCTGGGGGATTCCAGTTGAGGAATGTGCAAAGTATGATAGTGTGGAAATTAATAAAAGAAACCTTAACTAAATTGGAGTCGGGAAGGCCTGTAGGGGGAGCTCTCACGCCTTATCATATACTGCCAATTACACCAAAGGGGAAGAGAGGGACCTTGCATCTTCCACAGGAAGTAAAACTACTTCACTACTGAAGGAAGATTTCTCTCCCCACCCAGCAACAGCCCAACCAGTGAGAAATACCACAGCTCAGCCATTGAGAAGCTGTTGCCACCCTGAACATTTACTTTCCCCCAAGGGACTTTCCTTTAGAACAGCCCCTCCCCACTCTCCCTTTTTCCCTATAAAAGCAGCTTCCCTTTTTGTTTTCCCGATTTGCCTATGGTTCACCATAGCGTGAATATCCTTAATTGCAATTCTTTTGGCTATCCCTGAATAATCTCATTTTGAGGGTAAAATGACAGGCAAATTTGCTTTTTAAATTGACAATAGTAAAAAAGAAAATGACCATTTGCCAGTTCCAGGGGCATAACTGACACAGCCCACGATAATTGATGGATGAAATCGTTTGGTGAAAGGCTGATGAAGCCCTTTGCAATGGAGGCACGAGCTGTCGCCACCTGAGCCCACTGGTCAGCACCACTCTGATCAAGAATGGAAGAACCAGAAGTTATATGCCTTCTTCTGCAATTCAGTAGGAAGCACACCGCACCACCTAGGAGTACTTTTCCCCCAAGAAAGTTGAACTTGCTTCTGTTACAGTGACAGGAAATACAGCTCTCTGTTAAATTGATCGTGCCCATCTGTGAAGACACAGGGCCTGCTCTGTGAGAAGAGCACTAGGCATCAGCAGAGAGGTGTGTGCTTTGTCCTGCATCCAGTCTACTAAAGGCAAGCACCATTTTCCTGCCCACCACAGTGCAGGCCAACAGCCTTGCCCATTCCAGGACAATGGCATCTTCCCTTCCCTTTATCACAGGAAAAGGGTCTCTGGATGGCTAGACCTGCATTCGCTTCCCACAGGTCAAGTCAGAAACCTGGATCCAACAAGCCAGTTCATGGCACAGTGCATCTGACCTCGCTGCAAGGCTGCCCCTGGCTCAGATGATCAGGCCCTCCCCTTGAGCTGGCTCACCAGGCCCCCCAGAGGGGCCTCTCTAGACATCTGCCTCCTACTCTCTGCCGCAGTGCCCTGAGCTACTGCATGCCATTGCTCTCCTCTGGGCCTTGGCTCCTGTCATGCTGCTAATACTTCTCCTGAGACATCCTCAAGTCTCTCCCTCAATGTCACCTTCTCCGTGAGTCCTATGAATACTCGATCCGAAATTGCAATCCTTCTTCCCATGCCATTCCCAGCATTCCTTATTCAGGTCTTCAGATTCAATTTGTTTCCACAGCATTTATCACTAGCCAATCTACTTCACCTTTTACTTTGTTCCCATGGTTCATTTCTGCCTACACCGCCCCCCCCCCACACACACACTAGATTATAAGCTCCACAGAGGCAGGAAATTTGTTCAGTTCTGTATCCTTAGAGCCTAGAGCAGGGCCTGGCACACAGTATATGCTCACTACTCATTTGAGGAATGAATGAACTACCAGCTCCCAAGTCCTCGTATTTTGCAACCTCTCTGCCCCAAACCCCCTCGGCATTTCCAACCGCACCAACCACCCAAACAGGCAATGTTTGAATACTTCCCACCATCCTAATTGTTGGATCATGGACCAGGTAAGCAACTGAGCTTACTGAGGACTCTGGAGAGCCCTTGCCCCAGCCTTGGTCTGTGCTCCTGGCATCCTGGGGAAGTGAGCATGGCAGGGCTCTAAAAACCCATGGCTGGCTGCACCCTCTCTCCTGCCAGCACGCAGCTGTGACCTTCGCCCCTATGCCCTGCTCCTGTTTCTGGTCGGCTTGTATCTGTAAGTCGCCATGGTCAAGGACTCACACATCCCTGGGTTTGGGTTGTGCTACAGAGTATTTTATAAAGAGCCAGTTCCAACAGCACGTGCCCATAGATTCCTGGGCATGCTCTGGAGAGCACACCTGTATTCACCAATGACCTTGATGTGTTATGCGGGCCTCCAACACCTGCCCCAGTCTCTGCCCACTGAAGCTTAGTCTAGAAGAGGCAATGCCACCCGTACAGCAGGAGCTGAGCAGAGACATATGTGCTCTGAGTGAAGCACAGGAAGGGGTGGAGGGACATGGAGTAGAGGGAGCCTTCCCAGCCAGCCTCTGCATCGTGAGCAAGGGCTGGAAATGCAGAGATGGGAGGGAAGGACATTCCAGGTGTATGGAATAGTGACAAATCCATCAGGGCTGAAAGGCTTGTGTCAAACCCAATGGTGCCACGAGGCTGAGGACAGAGTGTACGAAGGGCAAGATACATGTAGCTGCGAAGGAAGGGTGAGGCCAGACCACGCTAGGCTGAGAAGTGGATTTTATTTGATAAGCAATGGAGAACCATTCAATATCATCTTTTTTACCCATGAAAACAGAAAACACACCAATTATTTAATATCCCCTATGGAACATTTAATTGGGTCCTACTTATGAACCAGGGTTTTCATGAAGGTCGTTGTAGCTGATTTTGAGAGACGGGGATGGAATTTGCTGTGGTCTCTCTTGAGGCTGGAGACACATTGAGGTTGGAGGACCGACTTCCTCCTCTCACTCTGGTAAGAGAAGCTGCAGTTCTAAGCTCCCATGCCCACCTTACCCCCTTCTCCTCTGCCTGACCTTTCTCCCTCAACCTTTCCTTCCCAGTGATTTTGGCAGAGATTAACAACACTCACATCCCAGAAGGTTCCAAGGCTTCCTGCACTTTCACTGTCTTCAAAGCGCTTGGAACATTTGAAGCACCACAGAGGGCATTAGCCGGTGCTGGGCTGTGTGCTGCAAATGGAGTTGAAGAAGAACATGTACTGGGGCTGGCAGTTTGAATAACACGCTTCCTTCTTTATTATCAAAGGCCTTTTGGAACAGGAACGTTTATACATTTTTGGTGCCATAGAAAACACATGAATAATCAGCTGTTACATCTGTGCATGGAATATTCTATTACGTCCAAACTGAGTCTTGCTCAGTGAGGAGGCTGTGCTGCCCACCTAGGAATGAGCCAATGTGGGGGTTGCGGTGGCTGTGTATGGAAGCTCTGCCATGTGTGGCAGCCAGGGTACCTCTGTCGTGTTCTTCCAACTTCCTCTGCCCCATCAACCCACAGAGAAATGCAACTCCTGTGCTTTCCCAGCCAGGGGGTGCCAAGTTGGCTTCATGCTGGAGGAGTAAACAAATCCTCACCAAGCCACCATCAAGTCTTGTTGGGTAATGGTAAGGTTATGATGGTCTCAGCCAGGGGCCACCTTGCTGACACATTGCTGGAGGACACCCACTTTGAATCTTGGGGCTGCTGGTGGCTGTGTTGAGGGAAGGAAGGCCAGGGCCCGGGGCTCCTGGATCTACTGTGTCTGAGCCTGCTCCTGCTGCAGGAACCCTGTGCCCACAAGACTGTGATGCTCTGGCCCCTCTACCTACCTCTCGGGGGGGGAGCTGGTGTGGGTCAGGCAGCTGGGGTGAGGGAAAGGGTGACAGCTGTCCCAGCAGAGGCACACAGCAAGGCCAGGAACTCTGGGAAAAGGCAGCCCTTGCATGCCTAGCCAGGTGCCCAGCCATCAAGCAGTGTGTGGGCCACTGTGCTCAGGGCCTGAGGCAGAATGCTGCTGCCTCTCTCGGGTGGCCCAGGAAGGAGAGCCAGGCGGCTGAGGCTGGGGCCCTGGGGGTGGGTGGCCTGGGAGCAAGGGCAGCTTTGCCTTTGGATTCTTCCTCCCAACCTCTTTCCCGGGATTTGCCTGCCCTTGAGCGGCTGGAGGAACATCTCGTCTCCCTCTGCTCTCTCCCCCACACCCAAGAAGAGTCTGAGAGTAAAGAGGAGGTGGCTGGCGAGCGCCATGCACTGTGTGGGTGCAGCACGTGAGGCCGGGAGGGAGGGTGATGGACAGAAAATGTTTGTCCTGAGTAGTTCCGAGTGCCGCATCCATTTCAAGATTTCCCCGGGGAAACTTTGTGGGATCGGCTGCAAAGTCCCTAGAGCCTCCTGGAGCAGTTTAGCACAGACCACGGGACAGCATAGCTCTTTCCAGTTTGAGCCGTGGCCCTGGAAGCTTGTCTGTGACCATTCTTCTTGACGCAAGTAGTGCCTAGACTTCTCTCCTGCCCTGGGCAAGGCTGGTACAGCCCCCACCCCTGAGTTCACGACTAAAGAGTGCACGTCTGTCTCACTCATTCCTTATTCCTTTGTTGCTAAAGGGACACAAGTCACCCCTCGTCCTCAAGCTTACACTGCCATCCTTTGGCCTGGTCAGCCCTGCCCCTCTCAAGGCCTGAGAGCAGACAACTTTCTCCCTGGCTGAAATCATCAGGAGATCCTCTGGAGCTGGGGGAATTAGAGCTTGTGCCTGGGAAAATGAGCGAAAAGATAAGTTCCACCTGACCCCAGTTAAAGCCAGTGGTCCACCCAGACAGCCAAGTCTAAGGTCTCCGCCAGCAGTACCAGAAATGCCTCGGAGCACGGATTGGACCCGGACCTGCCAAAGAGGCCACAGAGGATTCCCTCACCATGGTTTGACCTCAGTAATACACAAAAACAAGTCACAACTGGATGATCCTGCATGGAGCACTGGTTGTGGGCTTCTGGCCTCTCTACCCCCAACTTCTCCTCATCCTAAGATGGGGTGTCCTTGCAGTTACTCCTGTGAGCATCCCTGGGAAAAAGGAGGCCTGGGCAGCTGGCCCTCTGCCCCTCTGGTAACCTGGCTCTGGGGCCGAGCCGGGAGCTGAGCAGTCGACGCAGAGCCTGAACTGCCTCCACACTTTCCCAATTCAGGATCCTTGTCTGAAATCCAGGGGGTGGGGAAGACAGCATAAATTGGGCCAGGCCAAACAAATCCAAGCCCAGACACACTCTAAGCATTGATCAAACAAGAACCTCAACCGGACGCCTCCAGCCTAGCCAGCTTTCACAGTGCCTTTCCCAAAGGATCTTTCAGTCCTACCATTCTAGGTAGGAAAAGCATTGTCTCCTCCTCCCTCATTGTCTTCAGATGGAGAAATCGAGGCCCAGAGAGCTTAAGTGACTTGTCCAAGGCAGAACGGGGCCTCACCTGCATCTTTGGGAGTGTGCCACTCTCGGGCCTGCCTGCCAGCTTCTCCCTTGCCATGTAGAGGGAGGAACAAGGCATGACTGAATTCTTTTCCTGTGAGAAACACCAGATCTGGCTATGGGAACTCCCAATGCTGCACAGTAAGCCTCTGAGCTGCTCCCATGATCAGAATGCTACCAGCTGACTGAGTAGCTAGACGGAGCCTGCATGCCCGAGTGCTACCCATCCCCCCACGGTCTAAGAGGCAGCCCTTGACTCCTGAGCCTGGGCCACTCTGCATGCCAGCAGAGTGGTGCCTCTTGCTCCCTTGTGATCTCTCATCGCTCTCTTTAACAAATGTGACATAGTTTTATACATACGCAGTCCTTCCTGTATTGTCTGGCAGGAGAGGGTACCGTGGCCCCGTGATCTCCCAAGAGAAGGAAGTGGCAGATGCAGCAGCCTCTGCCTCCCAGCTCGACCTCTCTAGAGACGCAGCTGCCAGTGCAGGAGGCAACAGAGTTCCTGCCAACACCTTAGAATGCCAGTCACTTCCAACTCTGCCTATCCAAAGTCAAAGAGGATATCAAGGATGCTCCTGACCTCTGCTCCCAACTCTGGTGGGCGGCCCAAGAGAACTGGTTCTTGGAAATGTTCTGCATTGCTGAACACAATGGGAGACGTTCCTCTAAGTGCCAAGGAATGACTCTGACAAGTGACTGGGCCTTCAGCTGCTCCTTCCCAACAGCTACGAAGGGACGTGCCTGAAAGTAAACAGCCCCTGTGTCCTGGTCAGCTCAGGCTGCCATAATAAAATACCATAGATGGCGGGCTTCAACAACAGATCTTTATATTTCACAGTTCTGGAGGCTGAAAGTCCAAGATCAAGGTGCCAACAAGGTAGGTTTTATTCTGAGACCTCTTCTCTTGGTTTGTGGGTAGCCACCATCTTGCTGTGTGCTGACATGACCTCCTCTTTGTGCACACAAGGTGAGAGAGGGAGCCAGCTCTCTGTGTCTGTTCTTATAAGGCCACTAATCCCATCATGGGGTCCTACCCTCATGACCTCATCGAACCGAAGCGCCTCTCAAAGGCCCAACTTCCAAATACCATGACATTGGGGGGGGTAGGGCTTCAATGTATGAATTTGGGGGACACAGTCAGCCCATAGCACCCTGCTAGAGATCAGGCTGCCTGAGGAAGGCCAAGCTCCTCCTGTGGGTGTGAGGCCTCATGTGCCCCCTTTATTTTAACTTGCCACTAGAGACTGGGGGCTTCCTTTGCCTTCTTCCAGCAATGGTTCACTACCTTAAGACTGACATTAAATGCATATGATGACTTCTGATAAGGTTATTGAAGCGTCCCTCCCTTCCTCCCCTCTTTCCCGCCTCTTGTGGACAGCTGGAAAGATGTTCTCCTTGGTGCCTGACTAGAGAGCAAATCACTTTTCCTCCAGGGAGTCGCCTGCCCAAAAGGGCTATGGGCAGGAGAGAAGAAACCTGCACGCAATGCAAATAGCCACTTTGCCCTTTAGCACCCAGGCTCACCTCTGAGGTGACGTATGAAGCACGAGCCCAGTCTACACAGAGTAGGTAACCCCTAGGCTCACTGTTTCAGGCCTGCTGGGCCAGTGGCTGCCCTCGGTGTCAACGAAGGAGCCAGCAGGCCTCAGCTGCACAGAGGGCCTGGGCACATGGCCACTTGGGAGGGCAGGAGCCACCGGCCTCTGCACGTGTGACAGGGAGCTGAGGTGTGAACGAGAGGCTGAGGAGAGCAGGCCACACAAAAGAGGCACAACTCCAGGAAATGAGCTCTTCATGCAGGACCTTGGCACCAGTCAGCTGAGTCAGCGCCATTTCTAGGTTCAAAAGGCAGTCATAAGTTCACAGAGAGTTGCAGTGAAAGACAATTTTTATTAAGCAGGTAAGCTGTGACTATTTCAGCATGAAGTGCCTCTATTGACCTGATTTCAGCTTCCCACGGTTGGAATGCCGTTCCCTGTGGGTTTCCCCAAAAAGACTGTGGAAGAGATGCAAGACTTGATCATCAAGGCCAAGGCCTCAGAATTCTTGCAGCTTAAGGCAGCACAGCTTCTTAGCAGATAGCAAAACACGCTGGAAAGTATTGCTTGGCAGAAAAAGGGTATTCTAAGTTGAGCAGACTCTGCAGCCTGCCGCCCCATGGAAGCACAGGTGTGTGCGAGACTGGGCAGGGCAGGTGGGTCCAGTGGTGTCCTGCTGTGGCCTGGCTGCTGTCACCCTCTAGCACACTAGGGATCGTAGGCTGCCTCTGCAGCATGCCTTCCAAGAAACAGGTTGTGCTCCTCTAACAACTACAGAAAGAACGTAGCAGGAAAGACAAGTACCCCCACCCACCCCCCAACCCCTACTCCCGGGGACCCGGTGAGCCTTGGAGGTCCCCTGGCCATGCAGGCCTCATCAGCCTGTCTCCCCCTCTTCTCTCAAGGCTTGGTCTGAAAGTACTGCTGCTGCTGCTGCTGCTGCTCCAAGTCGGACTGCTCTGCAGGCACGAAATAGCCGATTTTGCCTGGCGGATATTCAGCAGGGGCCTGGAAAGCCTCTGGACCTGGAGGTCCTCGGGCTCCTGCTTCAGGAACTGGTGCCTGCTGAGAAAAAGGGAGACAAGCTGGAGGCTTCTTCTAGAGTTCCTGGGCCCATTTTGTGGTGGAGGGAGGATCCCTTGAGTTCAAGGGAGCAAGCTGCTGAGAAGCACCTCTTGGGAACACAAGCCTGCAAGGTGCTGGTAGAAGGTAGAGCTGGGGAAATGGGGTTCCTCCCCGCTTCTCTCTCCCAACGGCATCTTAGCTCGAAGACCAGCAGACGCACGCCTGGGCTCTCTCAAACTTGTCTTGATGTCTAAAGCTACTGGGTCCCCTGGCTGACCCTGCCCGGCCCAACTTCTCTGGCAGCCCTGGCTAGCCAAGGCCTTGAAAGGTCTCTCCCTGCCCCTACCCTGGGACCTTGCCATTATTCTACTTGGACTAAGTGACTGCCATGCTGAGCCTGATTGGAAGCTACCTGGGCCACTTGAACAATGTGATGGGTGAGGGAACAATCCACTCTGGGCTGTGGAGGCGGGAGGAGGGACAGACACAAAAATGGTGTTACAAAGAGTGGGCTAAGGGAATCTTTTCTGTTGGAGAAGGAGGGACCCCTTGGGCTGGGTTTTGAAGGTGATGCAAGATTTCAACAAGTGGAACTCAAGAGGGTGGAGGAGAAGACAGAAGCAGCAGAAGGAGCGGGGCTGGGCTATGGGCAGAAAGCTGGAGGTGTCTGGGGACCCAGAGAGAGGGAGGGCCCAGAAGGCGGTGCAGATGAGCCAGGTCAGGGTGTGGGGAGCCCCTGAAGTCTTATGGACAGGCAAGTTCCCACATGGTCCTGAACCTTGGCTGTTCTGCTGCGATCTCCTATCTGCACAGCCTTCCGGGGTCCTCCCTTCTCCACTTCCCCGGGATATCTGCTCAGCTTCGTCTCAGCTCTGCCTCTCAGGGCCCATCCAGAGGGGAAGCACCTTGAGAGCCGGCATGAGGAAGGGTCTCACCAGAGGCTGGCTTGGTAACTGAACCACAGGGTCCACTGATCATCTGATCTCTTCGTGTGGGCAGTCCCTCTAACAGATCAACTCCCTGGAGGGCTGGCGGCCCAGTGGGTTAAGCTGTGTATGTGAAATTAATCACACCTTTAGCCATTTAAAATATCCAAACTCGGGCCTGCCCTGTGGCTTAGCGGTTAAGTGCACGCGCTCTGCTACTGGCGGCCCGGGTTCGGATCCCAGGTGCACACCGACGCACCGCTTCTCCGGCCATGCTGAGGCCGCGTCCCACATACAGCAACTATAAGGATGTGCAACTATGACATACAACTATCTACTGGGGCTTTGGGGGAAAAAAAAAAGGAGGATTGGCAACAGATGTTAGCTCAGAGCCGGTCTTCCTCAGCAAAAAGAGGGGGATTAGCATGGATATTAGCTCAGGGCTGATCTTCCTCACAAATTAAATAAATAAATAAAATATCCAAACTCCTTCATTCTGCCTTAGCTTACTGATTTTTCTTGTTTTTCATTTTTAAAAAAGAGGTTAGGGTCTATTAAGATTTCTAATGCCAGAATCACAATACCCTTTATAAGTGCTGTTAGTCAGATCGGGAGTTTGTGGTCCCCAAAGGGTCTGCTGGGAGTGTACCAGGGAGCAAAACCTGCTATGTGACTGCCATCTGAACCAGCTCCCACCACTCCCACCACTGCCCTGGAAACATGGCCATTGCAGATGGTCCCCAAGGTAGAGTCTTCCCTGACAAATACGAGACGCCCCATGGATAGATACCAAGCACATCCAACAGTAGGACCCTTGGTTCATTTTTGGTATGAGGAAACACACCCACACTAGGCCTGGATTTTGTAGCAGAACTAAAAATCCATGAGTTCAGAAAGGGGTCTGGGCTGGGGCAACGAGCTCAGCATACAGCATGAGTCACTTCGCACAGGTAACATTTTTGAGAAGTTTCCAAGTCAGCTTGCATTTAATATCCATGAGGATAGCTCACTTTTTCATGGAAGCCTGAAGAGAATCTTTGTACTCAGCAGTGAGTGCTACCACCATGTGAGTAACCACCCTCAAATTTATTGAGCTTTGAAGTCTGGATTTCACACATGGAGTGTACTCCTGTGGTGTGCGCCCTACGGGGAAGGGGCCTGCCTCTGTGCGGAAGCCCTGACCTGGGTTGGGGGGCAGAGGAGGAGAGGGTGGTATACCTGGGGCCAGGCGGCTTGGTCTTGCAGATCGGCCTGCTCACTGGAAGTCCAAATATTGTCTTGGAGGTAAAGGTGATGCTGTGGATCTGGTGGCTGTTGCCAAAGATGGATGTACTCCTGCGAGGTCTCCAGGGAGGCTAAGTTTGGGTCAGAACCAATGAGATATTGAGGAAAACTGGTAGACAATCTCCGAGCTTGGGCTATGTGCCATGGGCAGCAGATTCATGGAGGACCCCTGCTGGTCCTCAGGAAGAAAACTGTGAGAGAAGAAACATGTTACAGTGACATGGATCTAGAAACAATGACCCAGAAGACATTGTCTGGCTCATCAGTAGGTGCTTAAGGCACATCTGGTCTTGGTGGCTAAATCAGGATTCACTTCTTTGTACTCTCACTTTGGTGTGAGTAAGACTCAATTTTCCAAAGTAAAGCAAATGTAAACATTGAGATAAATTACAGTTATTTGTCTCAAGTGGTTTTATTTATATTACTTGGACAGTCCTGGTTCTGCCACAATGGTGATCTCTGCGGTCTTGTGCAAGTCACTTCACCTACCCCAAAGCCAGAGACTTGCTCTTCCTCACTAATGCAGCTAGCGGCTGAGAGGGGCTGCCAGGCTGATTTCCTCACTCCAAGTCCAGTGCTCTCTCTACAACCCTAAGCCTAGGGGTCGTGAGATAAATAGAGATTTCTGAGCCCCATCCTCGACTCCAAATCTGCACTTTCAACAACCTCCTCAGGCTGATTCTGATGATCAGGCCAGTGGGAAACATGGCATTAACCCACCTCACATGTCAGGGTCACTGATCCTAAAGGAAAGCCCAGAAGGAAATCCGGAGAGCTCTGGGAGGCCAGCTCAGAGAGCTGGCATTCATTCAAATATATTTATCAGGCACCAAGTATGTGCTATGCAATTCCTTCATCACTGAACAGAACCTTCTCTTTCTGGCATTTGGGACCAAAGACTTTATGACTGAGCAGAAAATGTGTTCATGTCTTCATCCTGCCTCCAAGGACTGAATCCTGTGTTCTTGGCTCTTTAGGTATGCAATGGCAATCTAGCAACCGTTTCACAACCACTTCCCTCATAAAGATAATCAATGCCATGCAGACCCCTTCACCTGGTCTACTGTGATCCCACTGAAGTGGGAAATGGAAGCTGGGAACCCAGGAGGTATTCAGCTGTGGGCACTCAAGACTTCGCTGAAGACACACTGTGCCCGTGAGATTGTGCTTGGGTGGATGAAGCCCAGTGATTTCAAGATTTGCATGCCAAATCCCTAGCTTGGAGGCTTCCTTATCTAGTCCCCCTATTTTCATGGAGACTCCTCTGCTCCATCGGTGCCTGCTTGGCCCTGCACTGTGCATGCAGAGGCAGGGGGCCCAGTGGCCACAGAGCAAGATGAGTGGGAGCACATTGCTTTTGATGAGGGGGCTTTTGGTGTCCCGTGGGCAAGTCACCAATGGTCTCAGGCATGGTGTCCAGCCACAAGGGGAAAGCAGAGACGTTATCCCTTATCATCATTCCATGCACTTCGTACCTATGACTCTCATCTTTCGGGCCCCCAAGGTTTTCATCCTGATAGTACGCAGAGGGCTGTTGCTCAGCTCCTAATTGGACAGGAACGACGGGCTGGGTCTGCAAGAACGTCACAGGATCATCATAGAGGGGCACAGAGAGGCCAGTTTGGTTTGGCAGGCCTATTTGCAGTGTCTGATTTTCCACAATGACATTACGCTGTGGTGGCTGTTCCTGCAGCTTCTCCTCCTGCATCTGCTGCTGCATCTGTTGCTCCTGCATCTGTTGCAGCTGCTGCCGCAGGTGTTGTTCCTGCTCCTGCAGGTGCTGCTGCATCAAAAGGAAAAAGACAAAAGTACCTTAGTGTCTGCAGGAGCCTCCCAGAAATTGATTGGACACTCCCACTCCATTTTCCCAAAGCAGAAGACAACGGTAGTCCTGCCTCTCTGGGCACAGCGCGCTGGTGACCGTCTACTTGTTTGGCTGGGCACTAGTTGCAGTCACGCTCTTGGCTGTGAGAAGCTGCAATCCAGCACATACGTACATGGACGTGTGCGTGTGTGTCCAGGTCTAGTTAACCATGATTTCTAACCTCAGGCAAATGAACTGCAGCCAACTGAGTAGCCACTAACCCCTCAGGAGAACCAGGTGAGCCCCAGTTTTCATGAAAATGAAATCCTCTTTCAGCTACACAGTTAAAACAGGCTTTCCATACCTGGGTCGAGGCATTGTAAGGCTCCCCACGCTCTTCAGAGAATTTGAAAGAGTGAGATGAATATGAACCACAGAACTGTTTGGCCTCCTTGAGATCTGGGAGGGACCTCTTCATTTGCTCAATGCGTCGTTTCTTGGGCACTGGCTCCGAAGACGGGGACTCAGGACTTTCAATGTGGAGTGAGGTGTTTGGCTGCATCTGTAAGGACACAGTATTACAAAGGTCTTGTTCAGGGGCCACACCGTTCCTCAGGGCACAAGACATGCTGGGCATGAAATGAGATTGCCCATAGGAAGCTTTGGCTATATATGAGCCACATCTGCCACTGCAAGAGCCTGGCTGGGTCCATCTCAGCTTCTGCAGCCAAGAGAAAAAGGGCAAAGCCATAATTCCCTGCTGAAGATTGCTCCAGATGTCCCATGATGCTGTGGGGCAGCAGCTGTCACTTCTAGCTGGCCCTATTGACTAACTCGTTGAAGACCGTCGAGGTCCCTTTCCCCTCCCCCCTCTGCCACTTACATGGAACTGGTCTCTGACCTGAAACTTAGAATCCTGCATTGTCTGAAGCTGCTCCCTCATCATTTCCAGTGCATTCTGCAGTCTTCTGATGTCAGCCTGCAGCATCTGAGTCTTCTCTTCCAGCTGCTCCTTGAATTTCTTCATCAGTTCCAGCTCACGTCTATTGATGTACGATGCAATTGATGACGGTGGTTGTAATGGCTGTGGGGAGGAATCACTTATGTTTCATATGCTACAGGGACCCCGGGTTCTCCAAATCATACCATATTGTTTTCTTTCCACGTTTTGAAAGACGAAGAATGTGAAAAGTGGCACTCCAATCCTGATTTCATTCACCACTAGAAAGTTTGAGGAAATGGTTAGAGAATCCAGGAATTCTAGATCGGAAATGGATCACGGGGATCATTTAGTCTGATTTTTCCCCTAAACATAAAGCTGTGGCATTGGCCCAGAGACGTGGAGCAGCCTGCCCAAAGGCCTTGGTGGAGGAGTCAGAGTACAGCAGGTCAGGTCACAAATGAGGCACATGGGAAACACCCATTGGATGCCCCTGTTAGCACTGCAGTGAGAAGAAGAAGAATGCTCAACTGGCGCTTCCTTTGTTCCAGGCACTTTTCTAAGCACTGTACAGAAATTCATAGATCTGACCTTCACAGTGCCCTATAAAGTAGCTACTGCCCAAACACAGTTACAGTACTTGAAGGAATATCCTCCTTTTGGCCCTATAAATCTAATTTTAACTTGAGTAACAGCCTCAGATCTGGAAATACACAAATTTACAGGTTTATAAAAGTACAGACTGTGTTGGAGGACAAAGCAATGCTTCAGGTTGGGTGGAATAGAGGGGTTGAGGCAAATCACATGTGGAAGGGAAGCCAGAAGAGCCTTGTGAAGACCATACAAGTTTAGGCGGCCGAGGGACTTGGATTTTATTCATCAGACATCTTGTGCTGCTGCCAGAAGGAGCGTTCTAAAACACTGATCTGATTGGGGAAGTGACACGCTCAGATCTATGTTGTAAAACATGCTTTCTGGCAACAGTGCGGAAGATGAACTGACGGGAGAGTGTAAGCTTGGAGTCGGAGAGAAGCCAGTTAGAAGGCTGTGGTGATAACTCGAGGTAGAGATAACGGGCTTGAAACAGACCAGAGGCAGGAGACATAGACAAGAAGGGACACATCTGTGAGAAATTAAGAAAGAGAATAGGACTTCTCAACTGATTGGCTGAAGGGGACAGAAAAGAGGTGGGATTCTTGGAAAAGAACTATCTGTCAAAGCTGTAAGTAGGACCTGGAAACAACTGTTGTTTGCCTTGATCTGTGCTAGACACTGCGTGTATAAACAAGATAAGAGAGCCTCCGTCCCAATCCACAATCCCAGTACCAATGATGAGAAAAAGGTACACACACATGCAACTGCTAGAGAGCAAAAATCAGACAGTCTATGAGATCACACTGGGGGCCTTCAACTCCTTTATGGTTAATGGAACCACACAGTTGAGTTCTTAGAGAGAGAGAGAAAGAGAGAATCATCTTGTATGGAATACACTTGGAATAAAAAAGTATATATGTATTTTTAATCCATTGGGAATGGTCTAATTGTCCTTCTTTCGCTATACAGTATATATATCTTCCAATAAGAAAGCAGGCATTCATTAGACAAAAAAAATCTCTAAACTCAGGACTGGAGGAGACAAACCTTACAGGTTATCACATCCATCCTCTCTTCTCCAGGCAGGAATCTTTTCTCTGCTGTCCCTGGCAAATGAGCTACCAAGCCTTGACTCAAACCCTTCCACTGAAGGGGAGGGGGCTCACCACCTGGGGGGGTAACCTAACCCAGCTGAGAAGGGCTTCCTTGAAGGGAGCGGAAAGCTGCCTTCCCTGAGCCGCTAGCTCTCTGCCCTAGTTTGATCCACTGGAGACATCTTACACTTCAGGAGCATGACGGCCCTGCACCTATTCAGATCAAGCTGCCCTGTCCCTTCCCAGTCTCCCTTCTCCAGTGCCTTCCACTACTGACCATATGACATTTCCCACCCCCTCCATCCTGGTCTCCACCTTCTGGGTACATTCCAGTTTGCCAATCCTCGGCACCCAGAAATAAGCCTAAAGCACACGCTATCACGAGCAGAGCCAGACTACACATGCTCATTGCTGGTTATTTTGACTATTTTAAACAAAAGTTATATTTAAAGTTTAATTATAAATTAATTCAAAGGAGAAGAGAAACCTGTCAAGGTGAAAGGGGAACAACAACTTTTTAGCATAATATTGACACAAGGACAAAATGGATTTCTACAGAAATTTTCTTTTAAATAGTTGAAAGAATTTTCATACAAGTCCAAAAATTACGACAAGGCAAGCAGACCATTTCAAGATGGAGAAACTGAGACTCAGGTATGTGCCAAGGTCACACTGCTGGGGCCAAACTCAAACAATTGTCTTCTAGCCGTCAGTTCTTCTCATTAGAAGAGGATGCCTTTGGCATTAGGAATGGAGTGACTCATCTTAGGCTTGGTAATTAATGCACACAATTACACATAACAGACCATAAACTCATTATCTTGGCTGCCAATCCTGATTTTAATAATCCTGTCTAATATAAAAGATGATCGTCCCAAGCTGTCATTATGTACACAAATTTGGGGATAGAAGAGCAACCGAGTAGTTAATCCAACTGTTTTGATTTGGCTTCGGACCACATATTGGTGCTGACATTTGACGGTTGGACATATCTAACATTCTGAAAGGCATGCTTGTAACCTAATAAAAATTCCATTGGGGAAACTTAGCTGCTGGTGGGGAGGTGTTGGTATGGGTAGGCAGGAAAGTCGTCTTCCCTTGAGATGGTTAGCATCCCCTCGAAGGTGAGGAGGAGCACGGCTCATAAAAATACTGCTTTTTCTTAGTAGTTAAGCTTCCTATTTGGCTCAAACGTTCTCTCAAGCACAAAGACTATTTGCATATTTCACATTAAGAGAAGAACAGGGATTGGTCTTACTTGGAGAACCTCCAACCTCCCTGTTTGCTAGGACCCACTGGATTCTCAGCTGCATCTGAAAATCCAGTACAACAGAAATGGTGATAACAGTTAAAAAAACAAAGAGCATGCTTTCTGCAAAGTGAAACTGGGCACAAGAGAGGCAATTCAGAGCTTTGCAGGGTCAGTGGTCTACATAAATACGTGGGGCAAGACTTCCAGAGGTACCTGATCACTGATGCCAGCAGCCACGCTGGATGATGAGACAGTCTCCTGGTCCACCTGCTCCACCTGGGCCTCCTGCTCCACCCGCTCCACCTGCTCTATTTGCTCCACCTCATCCACCTGCTCCAGCTCTTCCATCTCATCCATCTGGTCCACCTGCTCCACCTCTCCCACCTCATCCACGTCTTCCACTTCATGGTCGAATTCAAAGCTTTGCAAAGATGATGTAGCTGAGGAGGAGAGCACAGTGGAATTTATGACCAAAAAAGCAAAAGTACCAACATTATCAAAGAGATTATACAGATTTCTCCTTATTTTCTTTTATAAGTCATAAAAATAGGAGAGTCCAGTTTTATTCCATTTTAAGAATTAGATGTGCCAGGTACCAGGATTAATTCAGAACACTACTTAAAAATCTGTTCACATTTGAAAATGAAGAAAGAGGAGGGAGTGTTTGACTTTACCTCCACCCACCCAAGCATAAGCAGGAGTCCAAACCCATTCATGTTAAGTATGTCTTCATTATAAAATTATTTTGGCTCTGCTTCTGGAAATTTGGTACTTTCAAATCAACAAAACCAAATTAAACCTAGTCATAAATCACGTCTGAAAAACTAGGTTCCCCAGAATGCGAGATCTCAGGGGTGCTTGAAGTGCTCTTGGCAGTGTCGCGACATGACTCTCCTTCCACAGCCCCCAAAGCAAAGTGGAGAACATTATTTGAATAAGGCAAAATGGTGGAGTCATTTTGGAAAATGATCTGGCAGTTTCTTTCCCATACACTTCCCATATGACCCAGCAGTCACTCTCCCAGGAATTTACCCAAGGGAATTAGAATTTTATATTCACACACAAAAAAGCCTCTATGCAAATGCTTACAGGGGCTTTATTTATAATCACCAAAAACTTGGAAACAACCCAGATGTCCCTCTACAGATGAGTGGATTTAAAAAAAAACAACTGTAGGGCCGGCCCCGTGGCTTAGCAGTTAAGTGCGCGTGCTACGCTACTGGCTGCCCAGGGTTCGGATCCCGGGCGCGCACCGATGCACCGCTTCTCTGGCCATGCTGAGGCCGCGTCCCGCATACAGCAACTAGAATGATGTACAACTATGACATACAACTATCTACTGGGGCTTTGGGGAAAAAAAGGAGGAGGACTGGCAATAGATGTTAGCTCAGAGCCGGTCTTCCTCAGCAAAAAGAGGAGGATTAGCGTGGATGTTAGCTCAGGGCTGATCTTCCTCACACACACACACACACAAAAAAAATAAATAAATAAATTTAAAAAAAACAACTGTGGTACGTACATAAGATGCAGTACGACTCAGCAAGAAAAAAGGAACGAACCACTGATTCATGCAACAGGGATCGATCTTAAATGCATTTTGTTAACAAAGCCAGATCAAAAAGGCTAGATATTATATGATTCCATTTACATGACATTCTCAAAAAAGGAAACCAGAGATGGAGTACAGATCAATGGTTGTCAGAGGATGAGGGAGAATTTGAGTTCAGAGAGGCAGCATGAAGGACTTTTGGGGGTGATAGAACTGTTCTGTTAGGTATTGTGGTCCTGATATATGACTCCCCAGAGTGAATTTTACTCTGTGTGCAAATTTAAAACTAAACTGCTCTTCTACATTTTGTAAATCACAGTCACAGGTTCATGGACTTTGCCCCTCCCTGCAAAATCAATTGTTTTGAAAGAATTTTTTTTAGCAAAGATTTGAGATTGACAGCAATACTGGAAAGGGTGTTAACTAGGGTATTTACAAAATAGAGGTTATTACTTCTATATACGGAGATTCCACGATACAAATTATCTATGATAAGATTCACTAATTAGAGGACATGATCTGTATTATGCATCCACCACTGCTTCAAGTTTTGTATTTATTATACAATTATATTTATGAAATGTCTTTAATATTGAGATTTATGTAATAAGAGACTATCCCTTTTGCCCTTCACTAACAATTCTTCTTACAGTACAGTTTTTAGAAACAAGAGGTTTCTTTGGAATTCAACTACTATGCCATAGCAGGAAAGACTGCATGAGTATGGAAAGATAAGATGCTATTCCTCCAAGGCCTGAGAGCTAGCATCAATCTTTAGACGATTAAAATTAAATGGGAGAGAATAATACTCCCAAGCACTCAAACCATTGATGAGATATTCATTTTCATTGCTCTCAAATCATCAGCTCAAATAATTTATAGAAGATGAAGAAAGTTAGAATTGACTCTTGTGACTTCACTCCATTATAAATAGAACATTATCTTCATTTGAAAAATTCTAACTACCCTGAAGGCCACTATTTTTCTTCTGCTAGTCCCTGTAGAAATGCCCACATGTACATACCTGGAGATTCAGGCATGGTTTCCACGGAAGATACGTGGGAGTCCAAAGATGTATCAGACTCTATCTGAATTACGGGAACAGATTCTTGTGGTCTATACTGCTTGACTGCTACAATATTAACTTGATCCTTGGAATTTCCAAATGAGCAGGAGATGACATTTCAATTTGGAGACAAAGAAGTAAATAAACAACAGGAAATAGAGGCAGAACACAACTTTGATGCATTTCACATCACAATTTCTAGCATTGCTACAAGCAATTGAATACCTAACACTAAACCATCATGAAACATGTCTTTGAAAATTACTGCTGGAAGATAACAACAAGCAGAGACCATGGGTACCACGTACTACACGCTGTCAAAACTGAGAAGAGAAACAGAATATAGACATGCTAAAAGCACAAGTGTAAGAAAAATGTGTACCAATCAAAGGCTAAGGCAAAAAAAAAAATGCCTTTCAGAGGTGTTGGGAGGACGCAGACCTGTTAGTTCAGAGAGGTGGCGAAGGCTGTAGGAGAATGGCACCACCACTGATGGGGCAATCTTTCCAGAGGTCCTGCACATGCAGCATTGGCTTAGAGCAAGGAGAGGCCAATTGGGGGCTGCTTAATGACCACTCGATGTTTGTAACTACGATTAAAGTTGAAAGTATTATTAGCAAAAGTACCTTTACTATAGCAGCAGACAGATGGAAATGGCCCTAGAGAGCTACTAGTGCAACCCCCCCCCCAATTTGATAGTGTCAAAGAGGAGATAGTGTCAAGTTAGAAGCAGAGCGAGAGAGAATCCAGTGACTTCAAATGCAGCACTCTTTTCCCTAACCCTGGCTACCTCAATTTAAGCCATTTGCTGCTTTAAATCATATAGTTATATTCCTATTTAGTGATCCACTTCCATTTCCTTAACAACTGGATCCTTTTTGAATAGTCTGGGGCTCACTGCTCATATGAAATTTAAGTACCTGGTTTAGCACTGAAATCTTTTACATCCCTGCCAAAAAATTTAGTTCTTTTTTTTTTTTTTTTTTGGACTGGCTGAAGACATTGACTTATGCTTTCTTTTCTACAAGGAACCTGTTTGTTGGAGCACACTCCCCCAGATTAAAACCCAGCATTTGAACTTCAGGAAACTGCACAATCTCACTGCTCAAGTGCACTGTGTTTTGTACTCCCTTAAAACAAGGAATATGGTGCTGGGGATGTGGCAATCCTTTCATTATTTAGGGAGATATTCTGGTGGGGTGGTATTCGTTGAGATGGGATATGACCTCTCTTTCTCTATCCTCTTCCTTCTGTTCTTTATCATAGCCATGTATCGATTTAATCACTAGCTCCTTGGATGATTCTTGGATGATTTTCAGTAGAAACAGGTATCCTCAGATGTTCATTAAGATGTCCATTTTTATGTGTTCCTATGTTTTAGCCTATCAATATAAATGCAGTGAGCTTAAATGAACTTAAATGACAGAATCACGTGCAGTAATGGTAACTGGCTTGTGAAAAAAACAAAGAAAAACAACTATTTTGGAAGCAAAACGATACCAGTTTATAATGCAGTCAGAACTGAGACCTGAAGACAGTCTTTCAAGAGAGGCAGCTAGAAGCTAAAAATACAGATGAAATGAAAATGCATACATGGGGATAGGAGGACAATCAATGTGCTTTTACAAGTATAAGAGGAGTTTTGGATTCACTTTTATTCCATAATTGTCTCCGTGAACAGTATGCTAAAGAATCTGAAAAGAGAAGCACAGCCTTTAAGGCTGGGCATGGGGTAGGCATCAAGTGCAGGCTCCAATACCTGACAGCTATGTGAACTAGAAATGAGTGTACATTGTGGGGGCAGCAATCAAGAAGTACATCCCCCAGTCTTCACATTTTCCCCATGATTAGCTTAATGTCAGAAGTGCTCTGAGTGACTTTTAAGAGATCCTTGCATTTTACTTTTTGAAAAAAAAAGTGCTTTAGGGCATCCAGTCAAGATAACAGATTGAATAGACATGGAAAAAATGCTAGATAAAATAGAGTAGAACTGGAAAAATACACTCCATTTAAAAATCCTGTCTGGAGCCAGCTCTGATGGCCTAACAGTTGAAGTCGGGTGCCCTCCACTTTGGCGGCCTGGGCCCAGTTCCCCAGGCACAGAACCACACCACGCCTCTGTCAGTAGCCATGTTGTGGCAGCGGCTCACATAGAAGAACCAGAAGAACTTACAACTATGCACAACTATGTACTGGTGCTTTGGGGGAGAAAAAAGAAGAAAAAAAATCCTCTCTGGATCCCACCTCTCCTTCACCTACCACTCTGTTTATGTGATTTCCTTGACAGCAAAAACTTCTCAAAAGGGAATTACTCAATGTCTCCAATTCCACCATCCTCTCTTAAACCCACTCAATCAGATCATACCTCCCTGCCCCCATCTATAGTCCACCAACATTTTCTCAAGTTCAGCAACGGCTTCCAGGACCTACATCTAATGGCCACTTCTGAGTTGTAATCTACCCAATCTATCAGCAGTGTTTGACACTATTTATCAGTCCCCCTCCCGGAAATACTTTCTTCACTTGACTTACCTCTTACCTCACTGGTCACTTCCTCTAGTCTCCATTGCTGATTCCTGCTCTTTTCCCTAATCTCAACTTTGGAGGTGCTCCAGGCTTAGTCCTTGGTCCTTGTCTCTATCTATACTTAGTCCCCTGATGACCTCATCCAAGTCTATAGCTTTAAGACCATCCATGTTGATGATTCCCAAATTCTTATCTCCAGTCCAGCTCCATATTTCCAATTGACTGTCTAATATGCATCTCAAACATCGACATTTTCAAAACTGAGACCCCTTTATTACATTCCCCAGCAAACACCCCTAAGCTTGTGAATTCTTCCCACAGTTTTCTCTATCTCAGTTAACGCAGCGCCATCTTTCCAGTTGCCCAGGTCAAGCACCTTAAAGTCATCCCCAACTCCTCTCTCTTTCTCACACATCTCATCCAGTGTCAGCAAATCCAAGTGTTCTTCCTTCAAAATAGATCTAGAATCTGACCACTTCTCAAAACTTCCACTGTTACTACCCTGCTCCAAGCCATCATCATCTCTCACTTGGATTGCTGAGATAGCCTCCTAACTCAACTCCCAGCTTCCACTCCTACCCCTCGTCCCCACAGTCTGCTCTCAACATAGTGACTCTTTTAATAAACTAATCAGATTACGTCACTCTTCTGCTCACAACTCTCCAATCGTTCTCCATTTCATTCAGAGTAAACCCCAAAGTCGTACAATGGCTTCCAAGGCCCTAATCGACCTGACCCCCATTACATCTCTGATTCCATCCATACCTACTCTCACCTTTGTTCACTCTGCTCCAGCCCCTCTGGCCTCCCTGCTATTCCTCTATAAACACCAGGCACGCTTCCACCTCAAGGCCTTGCTTTGGTTTTCCCTCTTCTTGAGTTTTCCCCCAGATATCTTCATGGCTAGCTTTCTCACCTCCTTCAATCTTTGCTCATATTTGACACTGCACTCCCCCATCTGTTGCATTCCTAATCCCTCTCATCCTGCTCTACTTCTTTTCAATAGCTCTTATCACCTTCTAATCTATGATTTATTTAATATACTTATCTAGTTTATCATCTATCTCCTCCTGCTAAAATTTAAGCTCCTCTAGAGCAGGAATTTTTCAATTTTGTTAACTGATGTATCCACCCCCCTCACCTAAAACAGTGTGCAGTACGTAGTAGATGTTGAGTAAATATATGTTCAATGAATCAATAAATGAATGAGTCTCAAATGGCCTTTAAAATAAACACACTTAAAATGTTCAAAAATATAAAGAAAGGGAAGCCAAAAAACAAAGAATAGGACAATGTGAAAAAACAGAGAGTTTTGAAAGTAGAAGCTTCATTATATAGTAAGAAACAGATATTGGGATCAGACAGGCCTGGGTTTGAATCTTGGCTCTGCCACTTACTGTGCAACATTGGGTAAGTTATTCAATAGAAAGAATCCAAGATTCACCATCTTTAAAACTGGAATGATAATGCCTCATAGGGTTGCTATGGGAGTTAAGCACCCAGCCCAATGCCTGATGCATAAGAAGTCCTCAATACACTTCAGTTATTGGTATTGTTATTATTCTATCATAAGTACCATGTCACCCCCCACCCCTAGATGGAGTTAGGGCTGGCCTTCTTAGACCACTTTTTAGGTTCCAATAGGCATCTGCTGAATGAATAAATGATTAGGTGCCTACCTCCTAGTAGGGATAAAATCACTGGTAGATGCTTTCACGATTACTCCCTAAACCAGGTTTGCCCTGTCCTCCCCATTAATACATAATCAGTTTAGGCAGAGTGCTTCTGAGTCTGATGTGGATTATGGCTCTCCCACCCCACCCACGCCCTGGGGTTCATGCTCAAAGCCAGCTGCTTCTGAAGATTTGCCTGCCACCTCCAGGCACAATGAATTTGGGTAAAAAAGCAACCTGATAATGTACAAGCTCCAATTCTGCCAAACTTGCTTGTTTAGTGCTACGCGGTTCAGGAGCAAGAGATCTCTAGGGATGGATGGCAGAATGTCAGTAGCTGGTAAGATGAGTCACCTAAACTGATCATTACCATAAAGTATCTGGAACAGAGTCAATTAGGGAGAATCTGCTTTGGATTGGCATTAATGCTGCTACATTAGCCACTGCTGTCCAAATGGTGAGGTGCTGGTTTCCGTGGAAGGAACTTTGTATTCAACACATTACCTTGTTCTCAAGTCCTTGCCAGTTAACAGCTGTTTTCAATAGAACATGCTTGTTTGAATACAGAGTTGTCTACAGCAACAACTGACAGATCAAAATACGATGATCCCTGGCGGGGGGCTGGTGTGTGCTTTGTGTGGTTTTCTTCATGTTTCTTCTGCTTAGGTTTAGTTGAGATCCTTGGATCTTTGGGTTATAGCGTTTATCAAATGTGGAAAATTTCTGGCCATTATTACTTCAAATATATCTTTCGGTACACACCTGTACCCTATAGACACCCCATTGACACTTACATTTGGCCACTTGAAGTTTCTAACAGCTAACTAATGCTCTTCTTTTTTCTTGTTCTTTTACAACTTTTTTCTCCTTGTGTTTAATTTTGGAGAATTTGTATTGCTTTGACTTTAAATCCACTAATCTACTAAATCTGCAATGTTTAATCTACCAGTAATCCCACCCAGCGCTGTTTTCATTACTCAAATTTTGACTTGAGATTTTTTTTTGAGATTTTTTTCCCGTGTCTCTACGTAAAATTTTGAACATATGTAATACAGTTATAATTGTTTTACTATCCTTGTCCACTAATTCTAAAATCTGTGTTTGTTCTGGGTGAGTTTCTATTGACTGATTTTTCTCTTCAAGAAGGGTCATGTATTACTGCTTCTTTGAATGCCTGGTAATCTTTGACTCAATGCCAAATATTATTCATTTTATCCTGTAGAGTATCGATATTTTTATGCTCCTATGAACATTCTTCATCTTTGTTCTGGAACATAGTGAAATTACTTGGAAACAGTTTGATCCTTTTGGTCTTGCCCTAATCATCTGATAAGCAGAAGCAGAGCAACAGTTAGCCGAGGGCTAGACCTTTCTGTGCACTCTTCCTTCGTGTCCTGTGTATTATGAGGATTTCCAGAGTGGCTGGTAGAAACAGGAACTATTCACAGCCCTGTATGAATGCTGGCACTGCTCCCTCTTCTGTTCACTCTTCTGCTTAGGTTTAGTTGAGATCCTTGGATCTTTGGGTTATAGCGTTTATCAAATGTGGAAAATTTCTGGCCATTATTACTTCAAACATATCTTTCTGTACACCCCTGTACCCTATGGACACTCCACTGACACTTACATTTGGCTACTTGGCCAAATATCTAATGCTCTTGGATGCTTCTTTCCCCTCCCAGATCCCTGACATTGTCTCTCCTCGCAGCCCTCTCCTCTCTGGTACTCTGCTAGCATCCTGAGACTCTCTATACTCCCATCTCAATCTCTTCAACTCAGGCAGTCCACTAGGATCCCTGTGTGTTCTCCCTCTCAGCCACATGGCCTGGAAACTCGCTAGGTAGTAAGCTGTGGCAACTGTAGGGCTCATTTCATTCATTTCCCATCTCTTAAGAGTCCCTATCCCTCACTGCTTGATGTCCATTATCTTGAAAACTGTTATTTCACTTATTTTGTCTGTTTTATTTTTGGCTGTTTTGGGCAAGAAGGTTAATCTGGTCCCTGTCACTCCATCTTGATTGGAAGTACAAGTTCCCCAATTCCAAAGACTATTATATAGTTACTGAAACTATTAAAATCGGGACTGTAGAAAAATGGAACGTAGTGATAAGTGAAAGCCAAGGTTATGGAGTAGCATGTAAGCTATCATTATAACTAACTGAAAAAATATATATGATGGTAGACTAAGACTGAATGGGAATGAGCAAAATTAAATAGCATTGTGCCACAGTGGTGGGATTATGGATTTCTTAAAAAAATTACCTTTAAATGTTATAATTACTTAGTTTTTATAAGTTTTATAAAGTGAGAATTTTTTTAATCCAGTTTTCCTCAAAACACACTATGTCTAAGGACTCTGGATTCTTCACACATAGCACACTACAGATCCTGGATAAATATCTGTTGACTGACTGATGAAGTAAGGTTGTCAGCTGTGTAGATGTTAGTCTGATGCCCAGAGCTATATGGACGTCTTGGCCTCTTTTCCCAGCATAACCGCAATTAATTGGTGTGTAAATAAAACATTTAAATTAGCTCTGTTTAAATTAGCCTTCTTCTACCTAATTTCCTCCCTGTTTCATACTTTCTGGAACAGAATGTTAGGTTAAGCAGAGGTTATGTTTTCAGAAGGGGGAAACTTTTATCTATGTGGAAGTAGCTTGTTAAATGAGCAATAGTTGGAAAATGCAATATAAAATCAGCACTTCATATTTAAAATATGTGTTCACAGCATCTCCACATTACAGAAGAACTTAAATACGAAAAACACCTGTTGTCTATCTGCACGGTCCTGGGAACACACAAATCCTTTCAGGCAAAATCATGTGGAAGTCTGCCTATACTGCTCTTGAAATCCCTTTACCACATATTTGAAGAGTGTTACAAAAATAACAGAGTGCTGTAACATACACTATTCCTTTGTGCATCTAATATGTATGAGCTCCTACTATGGGTGGCAAGCCTTATTCAACATGTTTGGGGATATGCTGATGAACAAGACAGCTCCTGCTCTCACAGAAGCTTCACTCTATTGCAGGAATACAGACAGTATACTAATAAATGAGGTTCCTTTGAGCTCTACTACACCCACATGAGGTAGCCTGGCAGATTATTACCACACCCATTTTACAGATGAGGAAACTGAGGCTCTCCATGCTAAAATAACTCCCCATGTCACATAATTGCTAAGTGGCAGAATCAGGAATCAAACCTTTATCTTCTGATGTCTAGGCCATCTTTTCTCTCCGTAGCACTGTCACCACTGCAGTGATCCAGCCTAGTAGCTCTGTTACGTGCACCCATGTAGTGGCAGGTAAGTTGAAAGAGCATCCTTGGGAAGGTTTTCTGGGATGCTTTTTCTGTTCTTCTATACCCTTTTTCTTGCAGTTTGATCTTATCTCCCAGACTAGAGTTTCAGATCATTGAGGGCAGACTCGGGTTTCATATTCCTATTGTGTATCCCTATAAGATTCTCTCTAGTACCATCTGGTGAATGGATAAACGGCTGATACATTCAATGGCTTAGGAAAAGGATGGGGACAATCTAGGCTAATTAGGGACTGGGTTCTGCCCATGATGGGATGATGCATGATGTAGTCGCATGAGTCTACTCACACAGCCTCCTGCAGCAGGCAGGTCAGTCAGCTTTCATTTTGAAATGCATTCACAAGTCAAAAAGACCTTGCACAGTGGCACAGAGCTTAGCTTAATGCTTGTAAAACTACTACAGAGACCATCCCAGGCATGGTAGTTATTGGCTCCCAATAAGAAATGGCTACAAAATGGCAACTGTGGAACATCGCTCACGTGCTATGCCCACATGGGATACTTCTTTAAATTAAAACCTTTGTATGTTGGCAACACGCATTAACTGAAGGATCAACATCGCGGGATAGGGTCCAAGATTTTAGTAGATGGCTTTCAATGTACATACGCCTGAGGCAGCGGCAGCAGGTTCATCACGCAGGGAATCCCTTCTAGAACTTCTTCGGTCTTGAACACTTGTATAAATAGGTGAAAAGAGATGGTAAGCACATCTCATTTGCTATGTAAATCTAAATTTTCCATAATACAGTAAAATTAAGGTTCAAGTAAGAAAAAATATTTGTTTTATTTTTCTTAACGTGTAACATCGTCAATCTTTGAGGTGTTGCTTGTCCTACAAAGAAAATTGTTCCGCGCCATATCTATAAAATAAATCATCTGGACCCTCATTAGAATGAAGTTTGCTGCAGGCTTCAATAATGGTGCGCAAAGCAAGCTAAAAAACAAAAAGCCAAGGTGTATGAGTGAATGTTCTTAATTTTTAAACAAACCGCAATTACAAAAAAATGCCTCAGGCCAAATTTAATTGTGCTTCCTGTAATTAGAGAAACTCTCCATTCTCTGGTTCATTAACAACTAATTTCTACCATAATCAGAATTTCGATGCCCAAGATGAGAATGCAGCTTCGTGGCACACTAAATACTAGCTAACTAAATACTGCATACTAGCTTACTTTTCACCAAATCAGTGGAAGACGAGAGAAGGAGAGAGAGAGGAGAGGATATGAATGAATGAGAATCGTTTTTAATTTTGAAATTACTTTTTAAGCCTTAAAATTTTCATAACTGAGCATCTGTTATGGAAGTGTTTTTTGTTTTCAAGGGTTTTTCTATTGCAGGCCAAATAGTGAAAAGCTCGTGTCACGCCACAAAATAAGAAACTGCAGTCTGATAACAGATATGATAAAAAGCAAGACCTCAGAGTAGCAATACGGTGACAAAATGATATCTGTGGAACCTTCCCAATTCATTCAGAAGACACAAAATTAACAGAATAACTGGATTATTCTGCATGGTTTCAAAAAGTCAATCCTGATCCAATGGAGAGAAATTTTCCATTCTATATTTCACAAGACCCAGTCACAAAATCCATTTTACTTATATCATTTATTTATGATGGGAGAAAATTAAGAAGAGTTTGAAAAAACATATTTTGGATATCAAAATATATAATATTTAGGAAGTATTGGTTTAAATGGCATAAAACTACTACTTAATGAGTTAATTCAGTCATTTGTGTGTATGATGGGGCTCTAAAATATCTAATATGTGTTTCTTACTGGTTTGACTTTCAGCATCAAGTGACATAAACAGGTGTTTATAAATTTGCCCCTACATCATTTAAAAATAGAGTCCCTAAGAGATTATCATCTATATTTTTAAGTTTTTCCAGTCTTGGACTAAACTTCTAACCCAGTTTAGTCTGACAGAATGTTTTCTTACTTAGTAAGTGTTGGTACTTCTTCAAGGTTGTTCTTCACTTTCTGTTCTTTCTTTATATTATCTCCCTTGCAGACCCTGTTTTGTCCCTTGGCTTCAACTAGGGGTGACTGTGACATCTTTATCTCAAGACCTCTCTCGGAGCTGGAGACCCATACATCCAACTGCCTTTAGGACACACATTCTGGATGTCTAACAGACAGACACCTCAACTCAACATGGTTCAATTAGACTCCAACTCCTCCTCCAGTGTCTCCTATCTTGGTGAAGAGTGCCACCCCCACCTAGGCACTCAAGACTGAAACCTCCAAGCCATCTTTGACTCTTCCCTCTTTCTCAGCTATCTTCTGTTCTGTATGAAAGTTTATCACTTTCTGTCCACCTTTTCTACCTGGTGAATTTCGTGAAGGTAGTGCACATGCTTTGAACCTCTTGTATCCCAGCACCCAGCACAATGCAGAGCACTTACTAGGTGCTTCATGAAAATTTGCTGAGTGAATAAAGGAATAAACAAACTGACCAGGCAACTCAATTAAAGTACTTGCACATCCCTCACCGCAGATCTGCTGGGATTGACACAATTATTTTCAAGGAGAAGCAGAGCCTTCTATCTGTTCTTTAAAAGTACTTAAATGCCTCCATATTGGCTTCTAAATAGTAAACACCTTTATACCTGAGATAAACAGTATGTGAACGAATGTACTGCTGCACTGTCCAATATGGTAGCCACTAGCCACATGTGGCTAAATTAGAATCAAAATTAAATAAGATTTAAAATTTAGTTCTTCAGTCACAGAAGCCACATTTCAAGTACTCGGTAGCTACATGTGGCTAAGGGCTATGGTATTAGAGCAGATTAAAGAGCATTTCTGTCATCACAGAAGGTTCTATTAGACAGTGCTGTATCCAAGGATGCAGTGAGTTGTACTGGACCAGACACTGATTTTGACAACAAAACGTTGTGAGGCAATTATGTTTTGCTTTAAATCCACTGGCTTGGATTTCAAGAATGTAAAATAAAGGAAAGCAACATTTTCCAAAATCTTCAGTGAATTTACATCTCATGCTTCTCTATAAATCAATATAGATGGCAAATATTTGACTTATAATCAGAACGTAAAAGTAACAACTAAGCACATACATTGGTAAAGAAAAACATGAAGGAGTATTTCATTCCTAACTAGTCTGTGCATGTAAACAATGGATTCAGGCTTAGGATACGAGGTGTAACAGAGGATTTGCAGCCATATACATTGCTGGCCTTTGGTTAATAACAAATAGAAACAGAACTTTCCTCTTCCAAATTGCATCAGTTAATTTTCAAAAAGAAAGAAAATGACCAAAGAACACTTTGCTAGCTGTATTTACATGGAAAGAACACTTTCTAATTTTATGAAGAAAAGTACCTCTGTCTCATTATGTAAAATCTCAAAATGTTAGTCTTAAATTGGGCCCTTAATGTTTCTTACTCTCTCTCCCTTTTAAATCTTTTCCCGGGGTTTGATCCTCATTGGTAAAGTACTCAACAGTGCTCAATCTCTTTAATGGAAGGTTGTTTTTGGCTCAAAAAAGCATCTACTTCTACTTGCTATATAAATGAAACCTCAAATATGAAAAGCACGTCCAATGAATACTGTCCTTTCATACGTCAATGCAGTACAAACTAAACTGTGTTTCGAACAGTTGTGGCAGAAAGTCAGGAACCAGATGACAGTAAAAATATAATCCTAAATGTCTCTCCTTGTCTAATGTACAGCGGAGATGGTCTGATCTGAAGCAGTGGAGGAAGGAAAACCAGATCTCCCTTCTTGGTTGCAGGTTGTGACCAAAGGTTGAGGAACTCATTCGTAAGATCACTCCAACCAAAGTTAGTCAGCAGGCTCACAGAGGAAACGCACTACCAGCCCCTGTCGGAAATGTGAAACCTTGGGTCAAGGTGCAGGCATTCTCTTTTCCTCCAGGCCCAACCACATCTCAGCCATCCCTGACAAGCGGATTGGCACCAGCATCTCCAGAACCTACCTCTCCCCAAGAGTCACTATGCTCTTAAGTGGTTCCCTAGAGATCATGCCTGAAAACAGCCTCCTATTTCCCCAGCCCCCACCACTGTGTCCAGTGTCCCAGAGCTGCCACGGAATGTGAACAGAATTCGGGGTTGCACAGACTTGGGCTTGAACCTCAGCTCGGACACTTCCTAGATGTGAGACCTAGAGCAAGTCTCTTAGATTCCCTGAGTCCCTGTTTCCTGGTCTTTAAAGTGTGGCTCATAATGCATACCTTGTAGGGTTCTTGTAAAGATAAACTAACGTTTGGAAAACGTGCTAGAATACCAATCTGTACAGGCCAGCGTGATCATCTCAAATGCCAGCACTAGCCATTCTCCCTGTGATCATTCCTCGAAGTTTCTTCTCCACTTAAATATATTATTTGGGATGTATAATACTGTAATTTGCTTTAAAATGGTTCTTTTGTGATTTTAATTCTCTCTCCTAGGAAATGTGTTCCTCAAAGATGAGCTCTGCATACGCTCTCATTTCTCTATTCCTTCCGAGCCAAGAAGCAGACTCTCTAATGTTAAGATAAGCAGACTGGGCATCAAGAGTTGCAATTGCTATAAGTCACCTAAATCAATCCTCTCCTTCGGGCAGAGATTGGGAGGGTGAGGAAGAGGGGTGTTGTATGGCTACAGGCCTCTGCATTCAATGCACACTTGTAAATATATCCCCTGAATGAATGTACAAACAGATCCCTCTGAAGAGGAGCAGAATTTGCCACCTGAAAACATGCCTCTTTGGCATAAGGATCATTTTAGGCTGATTATTTTTAAGAAACAGCAGACACAGGAAAAGCTCTGAAAACTGAGTAGAAGTTATCCTTTGGTAAGAGAGGTTTACATTTATAAGGGAAATCTCCATTTGTAAGGGTGTCTCTTTCTCTGTACCAGGAAGAGGAGGGTGACTCTAAATCTCTCGAAACTCTCATCCATGGAGAAGGCCCCCAACTTAAATCTGCATAACACCCTTACCCTGTTTACTGTGCTTTTCCTGGTCACCTCCCATAACTGACTCCCCATCCCCAACATCTTCATTTGTCCTTAGCTGGAGATGGTATTTAAGGTGGTGGCCTAGGCCATTTCCGGGAGTTACTCAGTTTTCCCAGGTCTCTCCCATGGGTACAGGAGGTATACATGCTAGTAAACTTCTGTTTGTTTTTCTTCCATTAACCTGTCTTTTTATTACAGGCATGTCTCAGCCAAGAAACTAGAAGGGTAGAGGAGAAATTATTTTCCCTCCCTCAACCTACTAATACAAAATAACTACCCTGTCTTTTAAATATTTCTTCCCTTTCAATTGATAAATAAATGGCAAGCAAGCGGATATACTGGAGTATATGAGGAAGCCATTTGGTGTAAAACTAACTCGGCCTGACCAAGCCGTTTGGTATAAAACTAATCCTTTGGTGGCCTGGAAGGCACCAGGCTATACGGTCCTCAAATCTGGCTCATAATAAACTCACCCCAATTTTGATTTATAGATTGGTTATGGATTATTTGCATTGACACAATATAGCTCCTTTTAGTAAATAAATCATTGGAGACTATCATCTTAATAAACTTATATTATTCGAAAACCAGATTAGTTCATCTTAGGAACCATATCCAAAGGCAGATAGGCAAAGGGAATGATTTTGATCAGCTCTGTGGAAATTAGTAAACAGAAATCTCATTAAAATGGAGTTTCGAGGCTAAAAGGGGAGCTCTCACACCCTACCTCAATAGCAGAGCCCAACAGGAAGAAGAAAGACTTCCTCTTCTTGACTGTCAAGATGATCAGCCAATGAGAGACTGTCACAACTCAGCCACTGAAATGCCACCACACTTTGAACTCCCAGTCTCCTCCAATGGACTCTTTGTTTACAATAGGCCTCCCAACTTCCTCTTCCCCTCTATAAAAGAGTTTCTCCTCCCTTTGCTGCTTGAGACTTGCATGTGGCTTGCCATGGTCGCAGACCCCAAATTGCAATTCTTGGCTGATCCCGAATAAACCCATTTTTGCTGGAGAAATAAATGGCTGTCTTTTTGTTTAAGGTCAACATTTTGGTGGCCTGTACAGGGATCCAGAGAAGACCTCTGATGACTCCAAGGCTACTGAGTAAACAGGTGTGGTACCCACAACAGGGCCCATTGAGCTCACCGCTTTTCTCACCAACTCTGGAGTTTGAGGGTAAGTCTTTTTTTTTTCTGGATCTGAGCTTCCACCGTCTTTACATTTGAGGCTTTCCAGGCTCTATTCAAGATCTATTTTAAGGGTCCATCCTTTTCTGGTTAAGGCCTTGTTTGTCTGTGAGTACTTGGTTGGCACTTCGGCCTAACTCCTTTGAAATCAAGCTGTTTCTACCAGAACTATGCTAAACCTTTGGTCTGATTCCAAAGGAATCAGACTGTTCCTACTTGAAAGGGAGCTGGCACTTTTGTCCTGACTCCCTTGGGAGCTGGCTGTTCCAATGGAACTGCGTTGTTTCAACCTTCAGTCCACCTTACTGAAATTGGACCATTCCTATTGGAACTGGCTGATATTTGGCCTGCAAACTGAGAATAATTCCTTTGCTCTAGAGAAAAACCTCTAAGAAATAGGATCCCAGTTATCTAAATATTTTGAGGGTGCACCCCCTACAGGGATCCCAGCCTATTTTATGTTTAAAAGCCACAGTACTTCCTCATGTGCATTTCTGGATAAATGGACTCATTTAACCAAAAGTAATTTAGAATACTAATGGCCATTAAAGGGAACTTTCGAACTTCCCAAACTTGCTTTTCTTAAAACTGAATTGGACAACCATAGCTCTGGAATTTCCAAAACTGAAAGGAACACCTATTTAGATTGGTATTTTCAGGCTTCTGAATGTTTTCAGGAGTCTAAAATTGCCTCTTTGCAAAATTAGATTTTCAGATTAACTGAGGTGAACAAATGATTAAAGAAAGATAAAATGGCTTCCGAAGCCTCATGTTCCTCTCCTCTGGCACCATCTTGTTTCTCTCCCCCTGCTCCTGGTGCTCAGGCTCCACCTCTGGCACCATCTTCCTCCTTCCCTCTATACCACCTATACCTCAACTATTCCCTCAATTCCCCCGTACTAACTTTCTCACCAAACTTCCCCTTTTCCCTGAAACTCTCCCCACTCCCTCTTACTCTGAACCTATCAAAACCTGTCCCTTTAAAATTAAGCCAAAGGCTAAAGCCTTAAATTCTTTAATTTCCTGGACTAAAGCTGAACTGCGGGCCGTAATCAAAGATTTCCCAAAGTAACTGAAGATCCTCACAGACTTGCTGAGGAATTTAATACAGTCATTTAAACTTAACCTGGTTTCTCATCAGCTAGTTAATATGCCTGTTGGTGAAGGCTGGGCCCAGCACTGGATGAAAACTGCTAGTTGGGAAAATCCTGAAAGGTCTCTAGGATTACAACTGGGAGACATACCCACTAACCTGTTATATAATCAGGCTTGGGCAGTCGCTAGACTACTACATCAGGCAATTCCTAGGGCTTTCCCAAAGCCTGTTGATTGGAACAAAATTCAGGCTTGTGCAAAAAAAGAAAAGAAAAGAAAAGACTAAACCTGATGAACCTGTTCATGACTATTACGATCGACTTCAGATTGTTTTGAAAGAAAATTCTGGTCTTTCTTCAGATGTTGATTCTACCCCAGTAGCTTTTAATTGCTTGTTTATTAATGGGCTGAACCAGGATCTTTCCCTTCTAGTGAAAAGGACCAGGATGGAATGAGAAACTATGTCCACTCCAGATTTAGTTAATCCGGCAAACCAACTCTCTCGCATGAGTCACTTAAAAGAAAGACTGCTAAAATTCTTAATCTTCAACTCCAGCAAATGAAGGCCCCTAAACAAAACCAAAATCCCCCTAGTTTCTGCTATTATTGCAAAGAGTCAGGACATTGGAAAAGAGACTGTTCCAAATGTAAGTGCTTCAGGTGCCTTCAGCCCTCTAACCAGCCTTTCCAATGTCCTACAAATTCTCAATGACAGGGTTCCAAGGAATTACAAGGGCTCTTTCCAATCCTCCCTCTTAATCAGCTTGGAGGAACACTTCTCCAGATTGGAGACGAACCCTTCTGTCCTAATTGACACCAGAGCCACACTCTCAGTGCTCAACACGACTACTATAAAGCAGCCCTGCCTCAGAGTCCTAAAACAGTTCAAATGCTGGTGATTTCTAAGAAACCTCAGAAAGTTCCTGTCTCTGAACCTTTTGTTTAGGCCCTTTGAGAGACACACACCCTTTTCTCCTTAGTTCCTCCACCCCTCTTCATTTATTAGGCCAAGTCTTCTTGGAAAAGTATCATGCCAGAACTTCTTTCTCCTGAAAGGGGGAAATAATTCTAGAATTGGACAGTAGCCATCAAAACAGCCAACCAGGTGAATTAAATGACCCTTTCACATCTTTTATTACTCCATCTCTGATGGTACTAGAGCTGATTCTGGAAACACAGATCACTTGTCCCTATGGAATCAACTACCACCTTTCTTATGGGCAAAATATCCAACTGATATTGGTAAAATTCACAGTGCACCTCCTATCAAGATTCAAATAGATTCCTCAAAATCTCTCCCCAGAATTAATCAATACCCTATAAGTAAAGAAGTCCTTCAAGGTATAAAGCCCATAATAGAGGATTACAAGGCCTCATTATCCCTTGTTCTAGTCTCTGTAATACTCCTATTTTACCTGTGAGAAAACCCAAGGGCCCACGGTGGAGGTGTGTACAGGACCTCCTGACACCCTGTTGTTCTTAACCCTCATACACTACTAACATCCATTCCCACTGGAAGCAAATTCTTTACTGTGATTGATTTTGGCAGTGCATTCTTGAGCTTTCCAGTTGATGAAGCTACTCAATACCTTTTTGTCTTCACTTGGGAAGGAAAGCAATTCACCTGGGCAGTAATGCCTCAGGGTTTTACTGAGAGTCCTTATTTCTCTCAAACCCTGAAGGCTTATCTGGATGATATAAAGTTCTCTAGGGCTTCTACTTTGCTGCAATATGGGAGTGATTTGCTTCTTTGCTCTCCCTACCCCGTCTCCTCACAAAGTCATCATCCACTTGCCAAAGCTTTTAGCCTTAAAGGGACATAAGGTCTCCAAAGAGAAATAGCAGTTTGCCCAGACCCAAGTTCAATATTTAGGGCATCTGACATCAGAAAAAGGGCTACACCTAGATCCAGATAGGCTTCATTGTGTCCTAAGTTTCCCCAAAACAAAAACTAAGTATCAACCGCAAGGTTTTCTCAAGCTAGTTGGTTATAGCCGAAATCAGACTCCAAATTTCTCTTATGGCCAAACCTCTGTATGTTTTATTAAAGAACAACAACCTCCACCCAATTTTGGGGGAAGGACAGGACCACACAGCCTTTAAAGCCTTTAAGGAGAGTTTGATGAACCTACCTGCCCTTGGACATCCCAATTATCAGATTCTCTTTTTCCTTTTTGCATATGGAAAGAAAGGGAATGCCCTTGGGGTTCTCACTCCAAAACACAGGGACCACCATCAACCCATAGGATATTATAGCCAGCAACTGGACCCTATGGTATGGGGATACCCCCCTTGCCTTAGAGTCATTACTGCTACTGCCCTTTTGGTTAAGGCCGCTCAGGAAGTCATTGTGAGGTCCCATTAGCCATCTTGGAACCTCATGCAGTAGAAGCCCTCCTGAATTCTCATCACACAACGTATTTCAGTCAGCCTCCTCTCCTTTGAAATCCTTTTGTTAACTGTTCCTCACATAACTCTTTTACGTTGTAACAACCTTAAGCCTGCTACTCTTCTCCCCTCCATTACTGACAAACTCCCTCGCGACTACTTAACACTGACAGATCACCTCCTGACTCCTCGTGATGACCTGCAGGAAACTCCTTTGGGTAACACCGACATCTCATGGTTTACTGATGGTTCTTATTTAAAAGGTGACAACGGCAAATATCGTGGCGGGCACGCTACTGCAACTCCTTCTGATATCACTGAGGCAGCACCTTTACCTATGGCTACTTTGGTCCAACAGGCTGAATCATATGCTGTCACACGGGCTTGTACTTCAGCCAAGGGCAAAACTTCCAACACTCAGACTGATAGATATGCTTTCAGAGTAGCTCATGATTTTGGAATGTTGTGAAAGCAACGTGGCTTCCTTACATCCAGCGGAAATAAAATTAAAAATGGCCCCCATGCTGGCCCGGTGTTGCAAGCGGTCAATTGCGCGCTCCTAACCGCGCTTTGCCGGTTCAGATCCCGGGCGCGCACCGACGCACTGCTTGTGAGGCCATGCTGTGGCAGCATCCCATATTAAGTGGAGGAAGATGGGCACGGATGTTAGCCCAGAGCCAGTCTTCCTCAGCAAAAAGAGGAGGATTGGCAGATATTAGCTCAGGGCCGATCTTCCTCACCAAAAAAAAAAAAAAAGGCCCCTATGTTCAGAAATTAACGGATGCTATACTTTTACCTGCTGCTTTAGCTGTCATTAAGATCTCGGGGCTTTCTAAACTTCACTCTCTGGAAGCTAAAGAAAATCACCTTGCTGACATTTCCACAAGGTTCCTTAAAGGAACCAACAACAGCCAAACCTTTGTTATAATCCAAAGGGATATTTCCCCAAATGATAACTTAGAAAAACTGGCTAGAGAAGCCCACAGTTGGATTCAGAAGAGAAAAAAACAATATTGGCAATTCAACAATTGTTGGTTTGATAAAAAGAGAAAGCTCTGGTTCGGGCCAAATAACAACCCAGTCCTACCACAGATTCTAAAATTCCCACTCCTAACCACTGTACACCATTAAACCATTGGTCTACTGACAAAATGACAGCATTCATGAATCAATATCGGTGGGGAAATATTAACAAGGCTGCAAAAAGTGCCTACCTCACTTGTCCCACTTATCCAAAATACCAACCAGGGGAGCCCGTTCCCAGATATTTTAAACTGCCTAACGGACCATTTGAGATTTGGCAAGTGGATTTCACACAACTTCCTCCATCTCATGGACATAAATATGTTTTAGTCACAGTTTGTATGTTTTCTCACTGGACTGAAGCCTTCCCTTGCAGACAGGCTACTGCCTCTTCCGTGGCTAAAATCCTTTTGAAAAGGATTATCCCTACCTGGGAACTCCTCTTGAACTTCGCAGTGATCAAGGAACCCAATTTACTGGTCAGGTACATCGAGAAGTCTGTGCTGTTTGGCCAGTTTTACAACACTTTCACTGTGCTTGGCACCCTCAATCCCCTGGTTTAGCTGAATGGACTAATGGCATTACTAAGACGCAATTGGCAAAATTTGTAGAGACCCTCCAAGTACCTTAGCCAAAAGCGTTGCCATTGGTCCTTCTAAATCTCAGATCCACCCCACTTTGGAACTCATAAACTCTCACCCTTTGAGACAGTCACAGGATGCCCAATGCACTCAGCTCCTGCCTCTTTTGAGCCACAGCTGATAAAAGGATATATGCTCTAATACTGTGAAGGGCTAATGGCTTCTATTAAAAATAACCATGTTCCGGTAGAGCAATCTTATCAAAGCACGCTCTCAGGAGACAGAGATCTTAAGCATCATACTTTGCAACCTGGAGATTTCATCTACCGGAAAACACACCTGCAGAGGAACTCTTCTTCAACCTCACTGGAAAGGCCCCTATCAGGTACTGCTAACTAATCCTTGTGCCACCCAACTCCAGGGACTAGACTCTTGGATTCATGTGACAAACTTAAGGAAAGCACCAAACCCTGACTGGACCTACACATCATCTAGTAACCCGAAAGTAAAAATTTCCTGAAATTGAAGGAGACAACATTCTATGAGATAGCTTTTCCAAGATGTCCAGACCAGGCCTGTTCGAATTTTATCTGTCAAACCTTTGACGATGACATAATGCTTCAGATGATCTCCAATACCTACGATCTTGATAACATATGGGCTTTAGAAAGGAAAAATGCCTGAGAGTTTTCCCTTCTAGCCCTCATAACTCAAATGTGGCCAAAATAGGTTTCCAATCTGTGCACTTCCCTCTAACGTGGGTCACAACACTCAGGGAAGGTGCTTGCTGGCATCAAGGGACAAAAGGCTGCTGAAACTGGAAAAATCTGACTCTTGATCAGTGATGCTTTCAGAGAAAGATCTCAATCAAAAGGGAAAAATGTGAAAATTAATATACAGAAACGCCATTAAAATGGAGTTGGAAGGCCAGAAGGGGGAGCTCTCACACCCTACCTCAATAGCAGAGCCCAACAGGAAGAAGAAAGACTTCCCCTTCTTGACTGTCAAGAAGCTCAGCCAATGAGAGACTGTCACAACTCACCCACTGAAAAGCCATCACAATTCGAACTCCCAGTCTCCTCCAATGGACTCTTTGTTTACAATAGCCCTCCCAACTTCCTCTTCCCCTCTATAAAAGAGTTTCTCCTTTCTTTGCTGCTCAGGACTTGCACGTGGCTTGTCATGGGTGTAGACCCCGAGTTGCAATTCTTTGTTGATCCTGAATAAACTCATTTTTGCTGGAGGAATAACTGGCTGCCTATTTGTTTCAAGTCAACAGATCAGAAAATTAATAACTTGAAGGGAGTGCTCCATCATCACCCTCAGTTATCATAAGGCAACTGCTAACTAATCCTACCCACCACCAATCTCACTTCTGACTTGCAGGGGAGATACTATCATTTACTGAGTTTGTACCACGTGGTAGGTATCTCACTCATATTATCTTTTGTATTCTAAAATAATTCAATGACATGTGTTCTATTGTCATCCCCACTTTACAGATGAGGGAAATAAAGCTCCACAAAGTGACTGATGTATAACGTCATAACTAATAAGTGACAAAGCCAGAATATGAACCCAGTCTGCCAACTCCTCGTACTAGTGAGGAGTTTCACCATATTAGGGTGAAAGGGAGCAGAATTTGCCACCCCAAAAGATGCCTATTTGGCATAAGGATTATTTTAAGATGGATGTTTATAAGAAACAGCAGGCCCAGACCAAGCTCTGAAAACTGAGTAGAAGTTACCCTTTGCAAGAGAAATTTACATTTATAAGGGAAATCTCCATTTGTTTGTAAGCCTGTCTCCCTCTCTCTAGAAACTCTTATCAATGGAGAAGGCAATGACTTAAATCTGCATAACAACCATACCCTTGTTTACTGTGCTTCTCCTCATTGACCTCCCATAACTGGCCTTTCCTCTCCAACCCCTAGCATCTTTTGTCTTCAGCT
Source organism: Ceratotherium simum simum (assembly GCF_057802395.1). NCBI lineage: Eukaryota > Metazoa > Chordata > Mammalia > Perissodactyla > Rhinocerotidae > Ceratotherium > Ceratotherium simum. The sequence goes on along the minus strand of NC_141940.1, from coordinate 4,037,980 downwards.
GGGGATGATATTTAAAGTGGTGGCTTGGGCCATCTAGGGGAGTTACTCAGTTTTCCTCGGTATCTCCCATGTATACTATATATATATATATATACACACACACACACACATTAAGCTTTTGTTTGTTTATCTCCTGTTAATCTGTCTTTTATCACAGGGGGGTCTCAGCCAAGAATCTTGAAGGGTAGAGGGAAAATCATTTTTCTTCCTCTACAAGGGAGTAGTAGAAATTAGATAACCTCCAGTTTTGCTCAACTCCAGCTGGAAATGTCTTGATATTGCCATGCCACATGTTCAATATTACTTTCTTTGTTTTTACTATCAAAGAATATACATCCTGTAAATTAATAGACCACATGCTAAAATCAATTCCATTTCTTTCTAGTCACACCACAAGCTAACTTAAGAATATTCTCCACAGAATGAACTGCAAATAAGTATTTGCTATTATCAACTCTTCCAAATAGTTTGTACGCACTACTATGTTCTCCATTTTTTCCAGACAGGATGTAAACTTGCCCCACTCCTGGCCTCTTCTTAGCTTTGCTTTTGGAAAGTGTGGGGGATCAGAATAGGCCACCCCAAAATGTTTCTCTTTGTCTTGATTTATTTTATTTTTTTATTGTGAAATTTTTGTTGTCCATTATTATCTTTCACCATATAAGTGCATCCCTCCACCCTTTGTGCCCACCCCCACCCCTCTAGCCCCCCGGTAACCACCAAACAGTTCTATCTGTCCATGTGTTGGTTTACCTTCCACATATGAGTGAAATCATGCATCGTCTTTCTCTTTCTGGCTTATTTCACTTAACATAATACCCTCCAGGTCCATCCATGTTGTTGCAAACGGGACGATTTTGTCTTTTTTTACGGCTGAATAGTATTCCATGGTATATATATACCACATCTTCTTTACCCATTCATCAGTTGAGGGACACTTGGGTTGCTTCCACTTCTTGGCTATAGTGAATAATGCTGCAATGAACATAGGGGTGCTTATGCCTCTTTGGATTGTTGATTTCAGGTTCGTTGGGTAGATACCTAGTAGTGGGATAGCGCTGGATCATAAGGTATTTCTACTTTTAATTTTTTGAGAATCTCCATACTGTTTTCCATAGAGGCTGCACCAGTTCTGCATTCCCACCAGCAGTAGATTAGGGTTCCAATTTCTCCCCAGCCTCTCCAGCATTTGTTGCTTTTTGTCTTGGTGATTATAGCCATTCTAACTTGGGTGTAAAGATGATATCTTAGTGTGGTTTTGATTTGCATGTCCCTGATGATTA